>NC_134483.1:489650599-489798099 GCF_040206685.1 Ascaphus truei | reverse complement strand
TATATATGTAATATATATATATATATATATATATATATATATATATATATATATATATATATATATATATATATATATATATATATATATATATATATATTGTGGGGGCTCAGTTGATCCCAAAAAGAGCTTGCTGGGGTTTTGTTAACAGGTTGATCTTAGTTTCATCTGTCCAAAGAATAATGTTTCAGAACTGGGCTGGCTTTTTTAGATATTGTTTGGCAAAGTCTAATCTGGCCTTTCTATCCTTGAGGCTTATGAATGGTTTGCACCTTGTGGTGAACCCTCTGTATTTGCTATTGTGAAGTCTTCTCTTTATGGTAGACTTGGATAATGATATGACTACCTCCTGGAGAGTGTTCTTCACTTGGCTGGATGTTGTGAAGGGATTTTTCTTTACCATGGAAAGGATCCTATGATCATCCACCACTGTTGTGTTCCTTGGACATCCAGGTCTTTTTGTGTTGCAGAGCTCACCAGTGCGTTCTTTTTTTCTCAGAATGTACTAAACTGTTGATTTGGCCACTCCTAATGTTTCTGCTATCTCTCTGATGGATTTTCTTTTTTTTTGCAGCCTAAGGATGCCCTGTTTCACTTGCATTGAGAGCTCCTTTGACCGCATGTTGTGGATTCACAGCAACAGCTTCCAAATGTGAATGCCACACCTGGAATTAACTCCAGACCATTTACCTGCTTAGTTGATGATGAAATAATGAAGGAATAGCCCATGAAACAGCTTTTAAGTCAATTGTCCAATTACTTTTGGTCCCTTGAAAAAGAGGGGGCTACAAATTAAAGAGATGTAATTCCTAAACCCTTCCTTCAATTTGGATGAACAGATAGAGGTGACCAGCGCTTCAAAAACAGATAGAATCCTTTTCATAAGATATAAATCTCCACATGGACCATTCACTATATAGGATATAAATACAGCATCCCTGGCAGGGGATAGGGGACTAGTACCTAGTGCTTTCTAACACACATGTATAGTACAAATAATGTCCCTACTAAACCTGATAGGTATATAAATACACAAGTGTAACTCACTGTTAGGTTCCCAGGTCCTCTGTGCGGTCCAATTGCGGTTCCAAACTGCATGCAAATCCACCAAGAGCAAACAGGAGAAAAAAATGGAGAAAGGCAGTGCACTGCCAAAAAGACAGGAGGAGGCTCACAATAAAATTAATCCTTTAATCTTGTTCTGGATACAACATAACCCCTAAAGAGCTCAAAAACACACATCTATGCTTTTCGGGACGTGTGCTCTTTATCAAGATGGATGTGAATACCCTGAAATTAAAGCTGATAGACTACACTTTAAGCCCTTATTCATTATTTAGCTGTAACTTGAATTTATTTTGGTACACAGCCGAAATAACAAAACTTGTATCAGTGTCCAATTATTTCCGGACCTAACTGAATATTTTTATTTTTATTCTATCTGGGACTTTTAGTAGAGCATGGAATTGTATGTGTCCAGACCTAACTGTATATATATACCCAACAGTCCAAAAAGAAAGTCATATCTCTATCTGTGGTTTCTGTAGGCGAAGGCCTCTCTGTTCTCCTGGCTCAGCATCATTATTGTCTTGTCCCTTTGTCTTGCTGGCAGCATACAGTCCTTCTGTGTGCATCAAGACATCTTCTTTTCCTTAGTTCAGCCCAGGTGTGGGCTAAGGAATCTCCCTCCTGTTAGAAACAGGAGGCTTTTCTAAGAAACTTAATTAGCCAGATGGAGTCTGGCTAATTGCCTGCTGCACTTAACCAGATCCCTGCTGGATTTTAGAGAGAGTTTCTTCAACGGGGACAAGTCCCTGTTACAGTAGAATACAATGTATTTATGTACAAGTAACCCCTCTTCACTTCTAGGCCCCAGACTGACACCTGGTGCCGAGGTGGGGGCCTGAGTCCTTTGTTGCTACTAAATATGCCACAAGTGGCCTTCGGTCAGACAGCATGAAATAAGTACACTGCGTGTGCGGTACAACTGCTTTTATATAATTGTTACCCAGTCGTAAAAACCTTGTGATCCTCAGGAAGGGATGACTATACACATCATACAGCATACAAATACTATATACTGCGCAGTTGGGTGTCAGTGTCAGTTAGAAGAAGGCCACCCAATCCGGGGTATATGCCCTGTATAAATGGTGCCGCCACACTGTTGGAGCTCTTAATGCACTAACATGTAGCAGGCCTGTATTTCACAAAGGTACTTCGATACCACTGTTAACTGCAACTTTTTAGTGTCCCCTCAGATGGTCATCGACACTCCATGCACTCTCCGGCATGGATCTAGGGGCTGCTCCCCACAGGGTCTATCCAGCTCTGGTCTCCTCGTGTCTCTACCTGCAGTTCCTGGTTCACTCCCCTCGAAACCTATTACCTCATTGTTCTGCTGCCTACTGCTCTGTCATTGGCTAATTCCCAGCACACACCAGAGAGGAATAGGTTAGCGTCACATATGAACATAATAATCATTATATGATGGCTTTCCTTATCTAGAGGATCACCATGTGTTGCCATCAATAACATGCTGATGCCATACATGTTATGTTCTTTACACCTCCACAAAATCGGTGTTACAAATGTTATGAATTGTGGCCTGATGCATACAGTATTAATCTATTTATTTCAGTTTAATGTACATTTTAAAGTTAATGAAATGTTCCTTTTTCTTTTCTAAATAAAATGCATGCAAAACCCTCAGTCCAGCTACCTAATCTTAGCATAATATCTTAATTCAATTTCTATCTCTGACATACGTTATCATTAAAATTATAAAACAGATGGGAATTGTGGGTCATCTTTGAATAAAAGTGTCAATCAAACGAATGTCAGGCAGGTCACAGTGGATTTTAGATCTAAATGTGTCAGTCAAATGTTCTGTTCATGGTGGGAAGAAAATCTTAAAATTCCAGCTCTAGCGTCATGATGGGTAATATTTCAGCATTTGAATTATTAATAATAAAAATAATAATAATAATAGCATGTTTTTGTATAGCGCTGCTAATTTTACGTAGCGCTTTACAGAGACATTTTGCAGGCACAGGTCCCCTGCCCTGAAGAGCTTACAATCTATGTTTTGGTGCCCGAGACACAGGTAGATAAAGTGACTTGCCCAAGGTCACAAGGAGCCGACCATCGAATTGAACCAGGTTCCGCTGCTTCAAACTCAGTGCCAGTCAGAGTCTTTACTCACTGAGCCACTCCTTCTTCCATTAATAATTAATTAATAATCTTTCACTGGATTGGGAATTGTATCCATAGAATGTCATCAAAATATGACGTTTCAGCTCTCTATTGGTGACCACGGTAGAGATGGGAAAAAAATATTAATTAATTTTGACCGGGAGATGCCCGGGGAGATTGGATGAGCACGGATAAGGTCCCCGACTCAGGTGAATTATAATTTCGAGGTCGATTGCTGCTTTAAGCAAAGTATGGACCCCCCACTTACAGTCACACTCACTCCTACAAGAAACGGAAATTACTTCCCTAATTTTACATTGCAATACACAGATTAAATATAAAGCAATTTATAACAAGGTAGCAAACAACCAAGGAAATCCTATTCAATACGTTTCTAATGTCTATTCGCTTGTAAAAATTTGACATTAGAACCAAAAAAAAGACAGCGCAAGTGACTTCAATAAATCAAATAAATTCAGAGTGAACAATTCTTGTCAAATCTGCAGAGCAAAATAGGGTTATATAACCTGCAGAGTAATGGGATGACTGAAATGAACAGTGATATGAAAAGTTTCATAAAATATAGTAAGAATAAATCCCTATAGTACTTAGGGCCTCATGCAGTAAAGTCTGATAGAAAAAATCGCCAGGGTTTTTAAATCACCATTTTTGACAGCGTTGCTATCACGGTTTGCAGAAAGCCCCGAATAACAGTGACAACAACATTTGCAAAAATGGCATGTAGCTGACGTCGAGATGATCTGCCCCCCGAAAAGGGCTTACCCGACGAGTTGATTCTGCTGCAGAGAGAGAGACGCCTCTCTCTCTGCGCAAATCTCGCCCGAAATAAAAATATTTAAATTGAAATGTTATTACTAGTGTAGATGAGCAGGGGGTCTCTGGAGCAGAACCGCGTTGATTTCATGTCCGGCGACCCCCTGCTTCCCGAGATACAGACCCCGTTATGGGGTGCCGGTATCTCCTATGCATTGAAATGTCCCGGTCACGTGACGCGAGTCGTTTACATGTATAAGTGATACCACTACCCTATAACGGGGCCTGTATCTCAGGAAGCAGGGGGTCCCCGGACCTGAAATGAACGCGGTTCTGCTCCGGAGACTCCCTTCTCATCTACACTAGTAATAACATTTTAATTAAAATATGTAGTAAAAACCATTAAACAACCCACCCACTGTGCCCCCATATAAAACCACGATTTAATTTTTTACACACAGGATTAATACCACAGGCCGGCGGGGTCCCCAGAGGTGCCCTCAAGCCCCACAGGGAACCCCGGTGGGTTCTCACGGGTGTCTTGGGGCCCTTGAGTGGTTCCCGCTAGGCTCCATGGGCCTCCAGGTTGTTCTTGCGGGTGTCCGTGGGCCCCAACGGGATCCACGGGTGGTCCCCGCAGATGTCTGGGGATCCCGGGTCGTCTTTTTATTGTTTAGATTAAATTGATTTGAATTGTCATACAGTAGCTTGTTTTTGAGGAGAGAATCCTCACATTAGTGATTAAAACACCCTGCAGCATTAATAGACAAATACTCTCCCAATGTTAACAGGCATCACGATCATTCTCTGCAGAAGTATTTTTTTTTAATCTTGTGTTATCAATAATGAGTTTTAATGTGTATTATTCGGTTACTGTTTGGTTTTTTCTTTTTGTTATAGCAACTTGGGCTCTTACTGTGTGAGGGGTGCACGCTAATTCTTTCCTCCCTTCAGACCACTGCATTTTGTATGGGTTCTGTACAAGGGTGCGCGCGCACTGACCAGCAGGAGAGGCTCTTAGTTGCGTCTCATATCCCTTGCGCATGCGCAGTGTGACGTGTGGGAGGGAGGTCTTCTGCAGAGAATGATCGTGACGCCTGTTAACATTGGGTGAGTATCTGTTTCCTAATGCTGCGGGATCTTTTGAGCACTAAGGCGAGGATTCTCTCCTCCCCCTGGGTACTATTGCGCATGTGCGGGTGATGTGATAGCACATTGAAGGTTTACATAATGTGACGTCATTATGTTTGGCGCCAAACCAGCAGTCAGCTGTATTTAAACAGGTTGTGTACTATGGTGTGGAACTTCTTGAAAAGTGCATAACCTGCACGAAACGCGTAGAAGGGCTTCTACCCTCGGTTTTATGGTTTCCCAATAAAGTAATTATTTTTGTCAGACCTGCTTCTCTCTCCTGTTGTGCGCTGCACACACTTGCTTTTGGATCATTTTTCCATCCATAGTAGCATCATGCTCCTTTGTCTCTCTTTTGCTGTATCTATTTTACTTCTACTCTCTCTCGCTGCTCTCTCACTTTCACCCTGCCCTGTCTTGCTTTTTCCATAATATTTCTCCATTCTCTCAGAATATTTCTCACACTCTATTCAGCTCAGCTTAATAAATAGCCACCATGATGCATGTGGTGGACTGGTGGGACTGGCACCCAGCGAAACGTTGTGTTGTCTTTGTACCCTAATTTTCAAATTGTTGCCAATTCCAAATGCTACCTCCTGCCCCCTGAGGCAGCAAAACTACTGTGGTCTGTGGATTATTGGATTCAGATTTCAGAACTAATTGCAGTCTACTCTGCAGAGTGCCGGGGTCGCCGGGGCCTATTGCGCAGAGAGAGTGCTGCTGCCTGCGTCTTCACTCTTCAGCAGACTCTCTGAACTATGAGTCTGCGCAAATTGACGACGAGTCAGAGGAGGCGGGAGCATGATGGGCAGGAGGCCGCGTGATGAGTGTGGAGGTCTGACTCAGGGACTGGGTCATCAAGGGACGGCGGCAGCTCTTTCATTGGTAGCGCTCAGCTACCAATGATGAGTGGACTTGTTGGCACTGGCGCCACTGCAGCACAATGGCGGGCCCAGCCGCGGCACAGATTGGTCCCGGCTTGGGAGTGTGGCGGCTCTCATTGGTACCTAAACAAAAGAGTGTTCATGGCACAAAGTGATAAAATAGTTAATATGTGCAAATGAACCCAGTGTTAGTTAGCACTGAAAAACACATAATACTGTAACTTCAAGTAGAAGATTCTCCAGGTCAGGAGACTCTTTGTAGACCCTCAAATGAAGAAACACAAATGCAAGGATATAGTGCATTAACATTTACTTTAAGATAACAGACAACACAGAGGGGATGGTAACACACTCACACTCTCCCCGCTGGTAACACACTCACACTCTCCCCGCTGGTAAGTAAACATGAAGTGACTTCGGGCGCACTTCAACACTTCTCCTAAGATAACAGCTCCCGATGCGACCGCTCCACTTCTCAATCAGGAACAGACCGCGATTGCCTCTGCCAGCGTCTCTCACCTGCAGTGGGGGCACTCCGCCGCGTCACGGCCATCTCAGCAATCTCCTTCCAATCAGGGCTTCTCAGGAGATTGGGTACAGTGGCCTCAAAGCATCAAAAAAGCTCTTATTGATAGGTAGTGCTACCAATGAGAGCCGCCTCTCTCCCAAGTGCTACCAATGACAGTGCGCTGCGCTTCCTCCTGCGTAGCAGAATAGGCTAGCCTACCACTAGCTGCCTGCCGCGTCGCCAGGGGGACCCACCCACCTCCGTCCCGGTCCTCCCGGAACCGTCTGTTTTTGGCGTTTATAGCGCCGCTAACGTACTGTACGGCGCCATAAACACCAAAAACAGTCCGGGACTGCGAGTGATCCAGGGGGGGGGCAAGCAGCCCCCCTTGCCCCCTCCTGCGGACGCCCATGCACCCAGGCTGTGTGCACACATTGGGGTGCATTTCAGGGCTTTATTAAGCATGTGTTCTCCCCACAAGCTCAGGACAAAATACTGCTTGGGATCGGTCAAACAACTTTGTTATCAATAGTTGGATGGGGAGGAATTAAGATTTATTCATATGGAGTTTGCGGAACAAATATTTTGTAGAAGTGGGCTATCAATGTAGAAAAGGTTAGGAACCACTGGTATTAAGTACTATATTATTACTCTTTCTAGACTATTAATAATAAAGCTTATGGGCTCCATCAAAGCTGCAGGTAATTGGATGTGCGCACTTAACCTGATGTTCAGGGTTAGGGGGAACTTAGGACATTTTTATGCTGCGTTTCATCTGTATGATACAAGTATAATAAAAAAACAAACTATAAATAGATGACATATACAGGACACGGCTTAACAACAAAAAATATTATCAGCAGACTAAGGAGGTGTTTAATGATTTTATATTCAGATAGAATTACTGCCTTAATAATTATTGAACATTATATTATTTTGTCATTAAGACACCAAAAATAATGACTGTAAATGATGTAATATTCATGTTTGCGTACTACATATTAACTGAAAATTAAAATATTCCCAAATGTGGCCAGCAATTATTTAAAGCTGACATTTACTTCAAGAGATAAGCCAGGCATTAAGTAAACTGTGGCTGAAACATATATCAAATTAGTGAAAACACCACCACATATCAAATCTGGACTGCAGGTGGAAAAAAAATACATATTCAAATTGCACACCAGCAGTCCACATTTCATTTAAATGTGCAGTAAAAGCAGAAAGCTTTATAAATATAAAGTCAGCATTTATAGCAAACAACCACAAAATCATCCTGTTTCACTTCTAAATACAAAGTGCAAATTATTTTCTGTAGCCCAGGTGGAACACACTCTCAGCATTTAAAATTGAAGCTGCCTTAAAATGTCCACATAAAAACAGAAATCTATGCAGAAGTGCATTAGCTGCATATTTGACTTCATAAACGATTCGAGCTACACTGATAGGTATGTGGAAATTATTCTACAAATATGCATTTGCATTCTCAACTGAGTTTATGTTAAGAAACTGACCATAGTGATCGGACAGAGACTCACAACATTTCTTAGTCCACCATGATGGAGAGCCAAGAGATAATCTGGCTAGGAAACATTTGGTGGAGGAATAACACCTTGTAATATACAGTACTAACATGTAAACAGAACAAGTGCCTTGGGAAGTTAATTAAAGCAGCACCCTGCGCTGGACATTTTTTTTATTACCTGCACATACATTATAGTGGCGAGAAAAATGTTTTGAACCCTAATGATAATTACGGAAATTCCATTGTTTTCCCATGATAACCGTCTTGAATAAAAACCATTTTTTTGTTAAAAATCCATAGGGGTTTATATTAACCAATTTCATGTCTTTTGAAACAAAATGATATATGAGTTAGATAAATGAGTAATTAAGAGTTGGGGTATGTGCAAAAGTTAGTGCAACCCTGTTTCCATCAGCTAAATTATCGGAGATAATTAGGATTAGGTGTTTACATAATTAGGTAGATCTTCAGGGCTGAGTTCGGGAGGCCCCACAGTATATAAAGATCAGAAACTTTGTGTGTTTGGTCTTCATCATATTGGTGTGTGGAAATACATCATTTGTAAAACGTACAGGACACCTGCAAGCTCATATTGAACCCCCAAAATAACCACAACATATATATAAGCATATAGGTGTCACAAAGGAGTGCTACTGAGCATGGCGATATATATTTAAAACCAAAGACAGAACATGAAACACAGACAGAGCTCAGTGCACATCCAGTGAAACCTATACACGGTACAGTGCCTAAATATATATGTATATGTAACGGGTATTCCCCCACCCAATCGCATATAGAGTGTATGTGAGGGGGAACCTATATGTTACCAGGTGTGGTGCAGTATACCTGTCAGGCTCACAGGAGGTCTGAGCCTCCGCTAGTGAGAGCCTGGGGTGAATCCTCTGGAATGTTTCTTGTCAGCGCCTCCACCTATGTGAGCTTCTAGGAGTGTAGAGTGGCCCTCACATAGGAACATCCATAAAGTAACCAGCCCACACCAAAGGTTATGGCTAAAAGGGTTTACTCTATGGCAAATAACACAACACAACATACTTCAACAATATGACATTGACAGTGTCCCTCTATAACACTAATAGGCACAACTACCCGGTCACCACGCAGGGCTTTGTACCCCACACTTTATATCAATAGTCCCAAATGTCCCACAATACCCCAAGTGAGTAACTGTTGGTAAAGTTGGTGCACTTGATGACTGACTGTACCTGCCCAGTGCTCCAGCACCTGAGGCTGCAGATTCTTCACAAAGGATCCGCCGCTCTGCAATCTCCTCTGTGACGTCCTGCAACTCTGCCTGGCGGTGGGTCACTCCCGCATGGAGTGATCCACCTTTGGAAAGTCTCTTGCTGCAGAGCCTGTCTGAGCCCAGACGCAGGCCGCGATCACTGAGTGCAACTGGCACCGGTGATATCACATAGAACTGGGTACTATAGAAAGCAAACCCCCCTTGTACTGAAAGGGGCCTTCCCTGAAACTGCCAAACTAACTGCTGTGGCTGCACTGCAAGCCACACTGTCTCTTCTTGTCAGAGCCCAGAGCACTGCAGCTGTGTCACTGACAAGACTAAGATGAGGGCAGGGTCCCTACCTAAGGGGCCTTCCCTATGAACTTACCCACTAACCTAGTGGGGAGTGGGGCCTACCTTGGCCTGGGGTGTCTGGGGCCTAGTACAGCAGAGCACTGCAGCTGTGTACACTACCTTCCCCAATCGCTTCCTGGATCCAACTGACAAAACCCTGTCTGTACACAACATTGTATCTTCTTTGCTGCAGGAGAAGCTGCCAGCTCTATTGGCTTCAATGCTGCCTGTGACCAGGGTGAAAGTGCAGTCCCCAGAGGCTGCTGGGAATTGTAGTTCTTGGTACAGCTCTTTCCTATGGGGACCGCGTGCGCGATCTTTACTGCTCATGTCTGAAGCTGTAATGGCCGCCGCTACTCTTAACTGAGCATGCGCAACTTCCAAGAGCTCTTGCACACATGTAATGGCCACCTCTATGCTTGCCAACCTCTGTGCATTGCACGGCACAGGCGCGAACTCCCGCGCCAACCTCAACATGGCCGCCGCGATTGCTCTGCTTACGCGCAAGCCTCCACACATGCGCGAACACATTAAACATGGCGGTGTCCTGCCGCAGCTGCCACCGGGAGCCCCCGGGAATGCGCTCACCCCCGCAGCAGCACACACGCAAGGGGGAAAGAAACCTGCAGACAGGGGGACCAGAGGGACCCTGGCTACATATAGATATCTATTAAATAAAATGGTCTTTTAGTTTAACATTTTGGCCAAAGTGTTGAAAGCCCCGGAGCCACTACACGGCAGACCACATCTCAAGGGTCCCTAACACTAATATAAATTCTTAATAACCTGTGCATTACCAGGAAGAATGATTTATAATAAATCTGTCAAAATTAGTTGCATAGTTCTAAGTCTGATTGAAGCTTTTATTAACCTGTACATTACCAGGAAAAGCGCTTTTAACCATTTAAATGTGGGAGGCTCAGGGGCTTACAACACTTTGGCCAAAATGTTAACTAAAAGACCATTTTATTTAATAGATATCTATACATATATATTTAGGCACTGTACCGTGTATTGGTTTCACTGGATGTGCACTGAGCTCTGTCTGTGTTTCATGTTCTGTCTTTGGTTTTAAATGGAAATGCATCATGCCATGATCAAAAGAAATATCTAAGGACCTCAGAAAAGCACTTATTGATGCTCATCAGTCTAAAAAGAATTACAAAACCATTTCAAAAGATTTGGGGCTCCACCAATCCACTGTCAGACAAATGGAGAAAGTTCAAGACCACTGTCACTCTACCCAGGAGCGGTCGTCCTACCAAAATCTCTCCAACAACAAACTGGCAAATCACCCAGGAAGTCACAAAGAACCCCAGAGTAATATGCAGGCCACTCTTGCCTTGGCTAATGTGAGTGTTCATAACTCAGCTACAGTATCAGAAAAAGATGAAACAGAATGGTGTTCATAGAAGGGTAGCCAGGAGGAAACCACTGCTCCCCAAAAAGAACATTACTGCTAGTCTGAAGTTCGTCAAAGAGCACATACACCAAAAGTCAAAGATGATCCACCAGACTTCCGGAACAATGTTCTCTGGACAGACGAGTCAAAGGTAGAACTTTTTGGCCTCAATGAGAAACATTATATTTGGCGAAAATCAAAATTGTGTTCGAACAAAAGAACCTCATCCAAACCGTCAACCATGGTGGTGGGAGTGTGAAGGTTTGGGTTCGCTTTGCTGCCTCAGGGCCTGAATGACTTGCCATCATTGACACAACTATGAATTCTGCACTGTATCAGAAGATTCTAGAGGAGAATGTCAGGCCACCCGTCCGTGCGCTGAAGCTGAAGAGCAAGGGGTCAGGAAGCAAAAAAGACATTTATCCCAAACATACAAACAGATTTACAAAGTAATGGCTGCAGAATAAGAATTTCCTGGTTTTAGAATGCCCTGGTCAAAGTCAGGACCTAAACACCATCGAAATGTTGTGGCAGGACCTGAAGCATGCTGTCCATGCAAAGAATCTGTGAAATCTCAGTTAAAATAGTTCTGTAAGGAGGAATGAGTCACAATTCTTCAAGACTGATGTGAGATGCTGACAAGCAGTTACCAGAAATGCTTAGTTGAAGTCATCGCTGCTCAAGGGGTACTGAATCTAAAAGTTCACATACTTTTGCACACATGGATATTGAATGTTTAATCATTTGTTGATAAATAAACGTTGGGGGGGGGAAGTATCATGTTTTTGTTTCATTTGTTTAATCAGGTAATCTTTATCTATTATTAGGACTGTGCTTTTGTGTGTGTGTGTGTGTGTGTGTGTGTGATTGTTACTGTTGTGTGTGTGTCTGTGTATGTGTGTGTTTTTCTGTGACTTTGTGACCCCTCTGACTCCTGTGACTTCATGCCCCATCTGACTCCCCTGCCCCCACTCTCCTGATCTCTCAAACTCCTGTGACTCCCCTATCCCTTCTTACTCCTGTGACTCCCCTCTCCCCTCTGACTCCTGTGACTCCCCAGTCCCCTGTGACTCTCTGCCCCCTCTGACTCCCTGCGCCAACTGTCTCCTGACTCCTCTGCCCCCTCAGACTCCCTTGCCCCCTCTGACTCCTGTGACTCCCCTGTCCCCTCTGACTCCTGTGACTCCCCTGACCCTTCTGACTCCTGTTACTCTCTTCCCCATCTGACTCTATTCCCCATCTGCCCCCTTTGCCTCCCCTGCTTCTTGTGACAGCCTGCCCCCCAATATTGCCCCCTCTGATGCCCCTGCTTCCTCTAACTCTCCTGCCCCCTCTGACTACCCTGCCCCGAGAATCACCATGGACACTATGGGGGACCCCGAGGCTGAAATAAACTTTGTTCAGCTCAGAAGACCCCCTGCTCATGCACACTATTAATGTTTGATATTAGTGTGCAGGAGCAGGGGGTCTTCTGAGCTGAACAAAATTGATTTCAGCCTCTGGGACCCCCTACTTCCCAAGTTACAGGCCCTGTTATGGGGTGCCGTTATCCCCCTGCTGAATTTAAATCCCACGTAACCCACAGGAATTTAACATGGCTGGGATACCGGCACCCCATACCGGGGCATGTAACTGGGGAAGTAAGGGGTCTCCGGATCTGAAATCAATGTGGTTCAGCTCTGGAGACCCCAGCTACACTTCTGTAATGTTAAATTAAATAAAACCCCAGCGATCGCCTGTTAGGGGCGCGCAGGTAGAATGACTGATTCAGTATATCTCTATCTCTTATTGCGCGTCTCTTACAGACAGGTAGACCCCGGTAGGCTTAACACAGCAAGGACTCCTGCTGTGTTAATCCAATGGGCCATTAGTCTGCTGCGGTCAACCTAGCGAGGATCTTGACGAGATCTCGAAAACATTTTCGAGAAATGGTCGAATCCTGGCTGCTGCATCTGTAAGCCCACTTAAATATAGTCAACATTAATTTCTTATGAAAATATTATAAGATAGCATAGGTAGCAGAACCATTTATTTTATGCATATTGATCAGTTCACTGAATCCTATCAAATACCAGAATGTTTTTGTACATTATACCTTATTGGAGAAAACCCTAGCCATGCCATGAGGTGAAAAGTCTGGCCACTATTCATGTTTACCCCCCATGCTTACCCCCCTCCACCAACCCCATCCCCAAAAAATGAATATGCCACAGTAACACTGGTAATGTTTAAATTTTTAAAGCAGAAATCCCACCTCACCGTTTTTCTTTTTATATATATTTCTTATTGTTTTTATTTTTTTACAGAATATCAGGGGGGCGGGGGGTCCTTCTGAGATGAACCATGCTAATTCTACTCCAGGAATCCTGTGATTCCTGAGATACTTACCAGTTTAGTCGCTGGTGTTCTCCCATCTACTATATGGAAGTCAAAATAGGAATCAAATCCTTTGATCTGTATATATGTTCAGACTGTGAGTGCGGTGACACTGTACAGCCATCACTTACTATATGCTTTCCACGAGTACACTCTTTGAATCAATTCATTCAGTGTAGGTATATATTTATATGTCCTGTCCAGTACATCCTTGATAAGACTATAAATATTTATACATCTATATACCTCACTGAGGCATTAGCTAAACATCTATTCTGCATATGCCAGTTAACTAGTATTCCCTAGATCCACATGGCAACCAGCCTAGTCTATAGGACTGGAAGTTAGCTGTTTAATTTGTTTTTAATAGTTTTGTGCTCACTGATACCCTAATTATTTAATAAAGGTTTATTTATCTACACCCTTTATCACCCCACAAGTGCTTGTTCTAAAGGGGTTCTCACGCTTGCCTATGCAAGTACTCTATATGTTAATGAGTCCCATGGCCCAATAGAAAGGCTCGACATCACCTGGGGGATGACGTTGCTAATTCCTATTGAACCACAGTTTAACTGTCCAGGAACTAACACTAAATTGGTATAGCTATAAACTTGGCAGAACTTTTATGAATCTTCAATGCTTCCTATTGGCTTGCATGAGTCTACTTTTCCCAATATGCAACCAGGTGGTCCCCAGAGCTCAAATCAATGCGGTGCAATTCTGGGGGTGCCTGCTTCCCATTAATTCAAAAAAGGGGAAGTGCACGGGATGGACTTCTGCTTCAAGTGCAACTGCACTTTTAGAACTCCAAAATAATTTAAGTCAACATCTGCAGCTGTTCCTCAGTGCTGGCTAGCTTCCTGTGCCCTCTAACGTCTTGTACTGACGATATATAGAAAGAGTTACCGTAAGAAATGCACTCCATTAAAGTGGAGTAGAGGTGAGCACCACAAATTATAAACATGGCAGGCATGACTACTTTATGTTTTCTCAGATTAGTTGGTTTAGAAGTAGGAGCTATAGTTACATAGTTACATAAATTCATACAGTAGTAGATGAGGTTGAAAAAAGACATGCTGCACCATATGTAAGTCGAGTTCAACCTATGCTAAATTTAGACGACAGATACTTATCTTATTTTTGCATTTACAGTATATTGATCCAGACGAAAGGCAAACAAAAAACCCAGTGCAGCATCACCAATGATGTATCATAAAGGTAAAAAAATGAATTCCTTCCTGACTCCAAATAATGGCAACCATATTTCTCCCTGGATCAGCATCCTTCCCATGTTTATTTATTTGGTGTATCCCTGTATACCTTTCCTATCTAAAAAAAAGGGTGTGTGTGCCGAGCACGCACATGTTAAGTGAAACTTTTTTGTCACAGAAATTGTATTTGTGATGGTGATGTATTTATTTAAAATTCAAACACAATTTCAGTGAGAAAACGCAAAGATGTTTGACATAACGTGCGTACTCGGCACTCCCCCCCACCCCACTCTATAGTTATACTAACTGGGAATTCCTCGCAACTGTGTGTGTATATGACTGTGTGTGTGTGTGACTGTGTGTGTGTGTGTCTGTCTGTGTGTGTGTGTGTGTATATGACTGTGTGTGTGTGACTGTGTGTGTGTGTGTGTGTCTGTCTGTCTGTGTGTGTTAGTGTAATCATATGCCCCCACTAATCCCCCTTCCAACCCCTAGATATCCCAGCCAGGAATACCTTCTGCTGCCTATGTGAGTGGTATATGGTCAGGGGGGTGGGAGGGAGATTGGGAGGTCACGTCGTAGTGGGGGTGGCCCTCCTGCACTGCAGCCCCGCAGTGTCGCTCGGAACTCATTGCGCATCAGGCAGTACAGGACAGGGTTGAGGCAGCGGTTAGTGTGTGCCACCAGGCACACAGTAACCAGGAACACATACGCCTGGGCAGTGTAGAAACCCCCCTGGTGAAGGGCATCCAATCCCCGGCATCCACTGCGCATGTGCGGCAAGCCCGGCCGCCACAGCACATCGCTGGCTCCAACCTCCGTTTGAGGTCAGCGCATGCGCGAGTGTGGCGCGAGCTTGGGCCACGCACAGTGCAGGCTAGAAGTGTGAGGGAAGCGCGTTGAGGTGTGCACGTGCGCGGGTGTGACGCGAGGGCGCATGCACAGTAGTAGTGTGACATCACTTCCGTCATGGAATTTTGTTACAACACAAGGGATTTTTTCTATCAAAACTCTCTAGGTGCCAGCAAACAAGTTTCACTTCAAAAGATGTCCATCCTTTTTTTGCAGATATCTATTGTATCTGCCATTACAGTCTCCATGGGTGATAAATTCCCCATTTTAGCTGCCCTTACTGTAAATAACCCTTTCCTTGGTTGCTGGTGAAATCTCCTTTCCACCAACCTTAAGGGAAGACTGAGTCCTTTGTACTGCCCTTGGGATGAACACTTCTTTTGAAAGCTCCTTGTATTGACCCTGAAAATATTTGTATATAGTGTTTAAATCCCCTTAGACACTATAATCGCTAGAAATTTTCTTAATCACTGTTCAGTGCATTATGCTCATTTGTGGGAGGGTTAAATGTTTCCAATCAAACATGTTAAGTGATTTTCATATAGTTTCTAACTCAAATGCAGGTTTAATAATTCAGCTCACATCAAAGTAACTTTAAAAGCTAGTGCCGGTCACAGATTGAAGCTCTATAGCTTTGCATCAAGAGGCAAGTGAAAGGTTACTAAAATCTCGATATTGTTCGTGTTCGTCTCTGCGTGTGTTTGAGTGTTACTTTGGCAACCAGAGTTATGCATTCTCAGAGGGCTCTATAAAGAATCATAAATCCAATGGCCTCTGTGTCATGAAAACTGCAACTGTTACCAAGGGCAAACTAACTTTTAACATTATTGCATTGACTCTTTAGGTGTCCTAACCAATCAAAGCACACTCTGGCCTCTAGTTTATTGGCTTGAAAGCTCTGGGTAAAATCCATATAGTGATTTGAAGGGTCAGAGTTAAGAGGTTCAACAAAAAGATCAGTTTTCTCTAAAAAAAAAAAAAAAAAAAAACTGATATTAGTGTGAACATTTTTCCTGTACAGCAGAAAGATGCTGGTATTCCTAATGACTGATATCACTATAATCAGCTCAAATCTCTTACAAGCGCAATCCCATTTACTGTAGATGCAAATGTATTGCGCATGCAATGTAACACCATCCTCACCACCCGTACCAAACATTATGAGATGTACAAGAAATGAATACACAATCAGGGACTAGATAACACTGGGGTGATGTTTAAACCTCTGTGCCTCCTGCTCGGTTGTTTTCGGCTTTTTTTTTTATATATACATTATTGGCTTTTGTTTAAAAATATATACTTTTTTTTACATAATTTAATTGCATTTGAAATAACAGTGGGAGGCATGTCTAGGATGAAGGGTATCTACCATGGTATCAAGGGACCAGGAATTACAAAGCCCCCTTGGAAATAGGACATGCTACAGACTGCATCTTTTTACATTATGAGTCCCTTAAAACTCCTTTCGCTTAGGGAACATACATGTACAACATGTAAGATTACAATGCTGCTTTCCCAGCATCACTATCATTAAATAAACAAGAATAACTAACAAGAGTCTTCCTCTACAGAAAGGCCTTTTTTATAACCTGTTAGAGTAAGGTAGAGGACACCAAAAGTTGGCCAATAGGGTGTCATCTGCAACTTTTGGCAGAAGGTAATAATGGGTTTGTGATTCTGTTTTCCGGGTATGAGAAGCTATAACTCCTTCTCTTTCAAGACTCTCTTGCTTCAAAACCATATAATCACTATTGCAGTTATTCCCCCACCCCACCACAGAAATCCTCCTACTCTATTTAGATCGCCGTTGCGTCTCCCAGCGAGCCACATCTGTGATGAGTCTTATACATGAGTAAAAATCATATAGAGTTTAGAGACTGTCACAAAGGCCATCAGCATTCAGGCTCTTGTGACATTCACAGAACAAAAGTGCACTGTACAGATTAATGCAGCTGTCCCTACTGCTCACTGAAATATATTTTGCAGTGGTATAAAGCATTTTACATTTGTTCGTTTTCCCCGGGAGATGTAACTTTAAGTGGAGTTTTAATAAAAGTAAACAGCTGATTGCAGCAGACACTGTCAAGGTACAGTATGTTATTACATCAATATTGTTGTTTTTTTTTTATGTGATTGCTACTTAAAATAGTTTGAAATCTTTAAAAAGTTCTCTGCTTCCCAAAGTGGTTTCCAATTGCAGGACCATTTTGACTATTTACCACAATAACTTTATTTATCCTGAGATCCCTGCGGATAAACCAAGAAGTCCGTCACCAGAAAACTGAAAGTTCCAAGAGGAAATGAAGTGAGGGTGGATGTGACATTCGGCTTCTGCTTGGAGGATATTTCTACTTGGAGTTTTTTTGGGGGAATTCAGTTTCCATGGTTTTTGAGTGCGGTCAAGGACATTTGGTCACGGCCATTTCGCCGCAACCAAGTGACCACCGACCTTGAGCTGCAAGTGACCTCACCGCAGGGACACTCAGCCACCGGCTACTTCGAAACCAAGATAAGTCCCTAACCTTAGCCTCTCCCTAAATCCACTAATCTTAAACCCTCTAATACAAACGCTACCCCATACCCTACAAACCTTAACCCCTTACCCTAAAACACCTTACCCTAACCACTAAAACCCCTTAAGTTAACCCCCTACCCTAACTGCTAAGACCCCCAAAAGTTAACCCCACTACACTAACTGCTAAAATCCCTGAGGTTAACCCCCTACGCTTACCTTATCGTAGAAGTGGCCGGCGGCAGAGGGTCCAGCAGCTGCAGCCGAGGGTCCCTCTGTGGCCAAAAGCCAGCAGGGACTTGGTCGCTGTGAGACGAGCACCACCACCAAATCTCCTGTTCTGCTTCAGTGGGCCTGGCCCTTTTCTACTTACTTGGCATTTGTACATGTTTTTGAAGTGCATTAAGGTTCAAACTGTATTTTGAAGAGTGCTGAAGCATGATCATATGGGGGATATATAACCAGCACAATGCTTCATTTTTCTATTAAATTGCTCTTCACGCAAATTATAAGTTTGAGATACCTAAATATGGATCTTGTTTACAAAACTGAATTCATAATACTCCTATTATTGGATTGCTTATGGATTGGGGCAGACAGCAAAGGTTGCCCCTGAGTTATAAAACTGAGTGACGTTTTCTACGTGAGACCAGTTCTATGTTTTATGGTAAGATCACCCAGTTCCATGTGTCATGGTAAGATCATCCAGTTCCATGTGTCATGGTAAGATCACCCAGTTCCATGTGTCATGGTAAGATCATCCAGTTCCATGTGTCATGGTAAGATCACCCAGTTCCATGTGTCATGGTAAGATCACCCAGTTCCATGTGTTATGGTAAGATCATCCAGTTCTAAAAATATGTGCTGTTGAGGTGCGTGTGACCCCAAAAAGCTACAGAAACACAATATCAATGCACTTCTACAATCACTAAAATCACATTTCATCATTGTTAACCTTCTTATTACTTATATCATTCTGCATAAAAGTCTGCAAATCAATAACTATTTCTAAAATGCCATTTACAGTATATTGGGGATTTACTGTAGTTACATATTTTGGAAAGAGTAGGATAAGCTTGCCCACTACACCAAGGTAACTAAGATCAGGCAAGTCCTAACTTGTAATGTAATTATTTTTTTACAATATCAAAATTAACTGATCCTGCTATGTGAAACCAGCCATCCTAAAACAAGACTCCCCCTAACAAAAAAAAAAAAAATCTTATCTTTATATGATCTGGAAGCTGCTCGGAACTGAACAACTCTATCCAAGTTTCTAGGGACATCCCGGTTCCCATAGGAACAACCTTTGAAAAGTCCCAGGCATGAATACTTGTCCAGAAGAACAATATAGGTGAGCCATGGATGTTAAGGAATAGGGCCCGTGACAACGGTGACGGAACCCTGCCAGGGTACTTCAAGGGTTCCTTTTTTGAATGTAGCAGGAGGTTGCCAATGATTGGGCACGTGTTGGAAGTGGGACTAGCAAAGGATAAAAAGATGGGTAACAGGCTGCATTTTACAACACTGAGAGCAGGTTACCACCCCGCCCTCCGCCTCCCCTTTTTTGTTTCTTTTGATTTAATTATGTGTGTGCTCTAATTATTGTCACAGCATGCCTGATGTTTCTTGCCAGTGGACGTTTTACCAGGTTTTAATCACCCCAAAGGGGACATGCTTAATGTAGTAGCAATGCTGATAAGCTTGCGGCAAGGCTTGCGCTAACCTTTGGACATTACGGTGGTATGTGCCCATTGGCAACCTAGTGGTCAGTGGCTACAATGATATGTTCGTTTGAACTGTATGTTTAAAATTGATTAAGTTATGTTAATGTTTGTTGGAAAGTTTGTGTGATGTTAATAAATGCTGTGGCCATTTTACATCCAAACTGGTGTTAGTGTGTTATTGGCAATTGGGTGGGATGGCCTATGGAAGCAAGGAAATGAATACATCTCTGCGTCAAAGCACTGGGGGTCAGCCTCACTCCTGCCGCAAGTAAGAAGCCCCAATGTCATCTGGTTTTCTATTGGTGACCCCATGTTTCTATATTGAATCCTATGCCAGTGTAAGGGTGTGCTAAAACCCGTTGCGTGTGTATGGCAGGTTCCGCGACGGCACGGTATACAGGGTGCCGCCATGTTGTTGCGCAATATCGCTAGGACACTGACAAGGTCGTAAGGTCGCGCCTGCGTAAGGGGGAGCGCGCGGACGCGGGGCCAATAAGGAAAGGCACTGATATTGGACGGCAACTCCCGCGAGCTCTGGGGCAATCACCTGATGCCAGGAGCCAATGAAAAGGTGGGGATTGCGAGGACAGGAACAGGAAGGTGGGGGCAGCGACCACGCTAGGAGAGGAGCTCGGGACCGAGCGGGAGGAGGAGTGTGATTGCAGGGGGTCCGTGACCCGTCTGCATAGGCCAGAGATTATCCCCAGGCCCCTAGGAGATTTCCCTGAGTCACCGTAGGCTGCGGTACTGTAGGGATGCCCGGTAGTGGAGAGTATTGTCATCTTAGATAGGGACAGCGCACGGAGTTGTGGACAGTCATCTGGGATCAGACGGCTAGACATCTCGGCGTCCGGAGGATCCGAGCGGGAGCAGCGGACCCTTTGTGAAGAGGCGCCGGTCACTGCCGTGACCGGGAGGTACTATTGTAATTCACGTGCACCAACACCGGTCATCAGGCACTGATCCCGCCTAGGAATAACTCTAGTAGGACACTAGCAAGTGGCTAGCGGACTGCGTATATTAGCTAACCTCTTGCAAGGACAACACTCTATAGAGCGTGACAGGGCCACAGTTGTACAGGACATTTTCACTAGGAATGCGGCCGAGCTGCGTAGTACAAGGACTTCAACGTATAGAGTATAAGTATAGTGTTATAAGATAAGTGTATGCATATTGGGTTATTGCCACAGTTCATATAGAGTATAAGTTTATGATTGCGCACAGTAAACTTGGTTGCACGCATTGTTGGTGTGTTTCTTGCTCAGGGCGATCTTACGTAACGGGGATCCTGGGTAAGTGGAGGCGCTGCACTAGAATCCTTACCCCAGGCTCCCAGCTAGCGGAGGCTCATATCTCCTGGAGCCGCAGGTTAAGTACAGCACTAGTAGTCCCTTAGGAAGGTGTTCAGAAAAAGGGCTACACCAGCAAAATGATTTAAATATTTGGGAAAGCAGCAGATCCAGGAAGGACAGGATACATTTATTTAGCTCCAAGGGAATTACTGAGTCTAATTTTTTTTTTTTTTAACTTAGTTATGTGTGCAATACGAAGCCACACAATATTATGCATGTCTGCCCTAATTAAAAATCACACAGTACCAGATGAGGGCAGATAATTTCAATGCAGGAAGTAAACAGCAAGGAGAACATCTTATTGTAACATTACTATGTGACACTAGCACTGTTCCTAGCTTCTCAATTCCTCTTCTCCTGAAGTAGAAGCATTTGACTTAGATGATGACCAGGAAGAAGTGAGCATAATATCTCCTGGTCCAATGTTATGGGTGACTTTATAGGTCCCAGTATTCCCAGTATTCTCCCTGACTCTAACAGTTTCTAATAACCCATTTTATCCATTTTCTGAAAGTTGTGCAGGGAGAAATGGGTGCAAGTAAAGGACCGAATCGGCAGTGCAAAGATATGAGATCCCAGGTGGGGTCTTGGTAGTGGCGTTACTGGCCAAAGAATACGTCCAGTTGGTCTGCTACAAATGTGGACAACACGGTGGAGAGCTAGTGCCTTTAGCCCGATTCCGTGGGTAAAGAACTTCATATCTCCAACCCACTGGGTGTCGAGGGCCAGCTTGTACTTCTGGCATCACCCCTGGGACTGCAGTAGAGACGGACATCACTGTCCAGCAGATCAGCGGTCCAGAACCGTGCCTCACAATGGTCATTGTGTTGAGCACAGCAGCTGCCCTGGCTGAGGTCAGCAACATAGTTCCCGAGCTGTGGAACCTGCAAGAGTTAGAGCACTCACCACCACCATCATTCACTCATCATCGTGGAGGAGGAATTCGATGAGGCGATTCTGCTGCCAGATGGATTCAGCAATTCTTCTGCTGAGACATTGATTCCGATTGCTTTAGAGCTAGAGAACCCAGTTACTGGTGAGATAACATAATTCCAAGGGACCGTCAGGATGTCCTGGAGTCTGTGAAGGTTCCTGATAGAGCAGTTCCAGTGTTGCCTCTTGAATGGAGATAGCAGCATTCCTCCGTTGTGGACAAACTTCTTGCTCTGCGCCCTGGAACTGGTCCAGTTGCGGCAGTGATTCCCATGAACCAGAGATGGACAAATCCCTGGTCATGGACTGGCACAACTGCATGGTCTATGGGTATATACCACATTTGTGAATGACCCATATGATCAGCTGCCGGACTTGTAGGGTGAAACACTGGTGGGAGTTGGGTAAAATATGAAGAAGAGGAGAATGACATTCTACGTACAGTAAGAGACTTGAGGAGATGGATGATCATTTATATTTTAGTGAGGACGTTCTGAAGTATAGGTTTCCATCTACCCCTCCCAAGGAGGAACTATTAATTTGGATAATGCCCCTTGCCCCTTAAATGCTACACACTTAACTTGGATTAGCTGAGCGGATAGGGTAATTCAGGGTAAACTGTGCCAGCTAGAAGGCTATGACTATCCTTTTTCTACCGGAACATATGATACTGGTTCTGGAGTGCCTTAGGACGGCGTGGGTTGAGGAAACTGCAAAGGCCTATATATGCAAGCATGGGCTTGCAGGCATACCTAGAATGCAGTAGTGGGTTGATCTTTTAGTCCATGTGTTGCACATAGGGTATAGCATCTACATGGACCTCATTGAATATGTAGCCGAGAAGGGTCACAAGCGGGTTTATTCAGTAGAAGTCCCTAATGGAAAAGGGGGAATGGTTAGAAAACTGGACCCTGCACATTATGCCTAAATGTAAGGATGCGTATATTGCTTTAAAAGTCAGTTAACAGCCCCAAAGTTAAGGGATTACATTGCAGGAAGTTTCTGAATTTATAGGTTCAATCCAATTGTGGTAACCTATACAACCATAAACGTTGTCTCTGTACTGTATATGGATGGCTACATTAAAACAGTTGAACGTATGTACTGCTATGTAATTATATATATATATAAACTATTGTCTGCTTTAAGTGTTAACATTTCTGTGACACATTGCACATGGACAGTAATTATTTCATTTATCTAGCTGTTAAGGGTATACTGTTAGTACAGATCCTTAGTTATAGTGGGTATGCTGATATTGTTAATATTTACAATTATCATTGTATGTACTTTAATAATTGTTATATGTGTGCCTCACACGATGATGGCGAGGATTTCACCTGGGGGGAGAATGTAGTACCCCTGTGTGATCCTAACTAATCTAAGCGGTTAAAAGGGTAGTTAAAGAGTTAATCCTAGTAATTGCCATTTAATAGTATATTGCAAGTATGTTGCAAAGTGATCAGGCAGGTGGTCCACCCTTCTTCTGCCCAGAGATAAGGTTAAGGAGAAAGATTATAAATAGGCGGGGATAAGACCTCCATCATCAGGTCCCTGGAGGAGTCACAGATGAGGGATCTCACTTGTACATACTATAAGTGATGTTTACGTGTATAGTTATGTTTAAGGATGTCTGGTCACCTTTATTATTCCAGAGTTAGGGAGTTCTAGTCCTAGCCCATAGTAATGGTCTGAGGTTATTCATCTGCCCTGAAAGAGAAGGATGTAGGATACTCAGGGGAGAATCCTTTAAAATAAAGGGTTCTGGAGCACCGCAGGATTGGCCCATACTGACCAGTTCCAAATGGGAGCCCTCTTCTCATACCTTGGGATAAGAAAGGTACTCCTCAGAGTGACAGGATATGTATCCCGGGTGGTGGGAGTATCTC
The DNA here is from genome assembly GCF_040206685.1 of Ascaphus truei. NCBI lineage: Eukaryota > Metazoa > Chordata > Amphibia > Anura > Ascaphidae > Ascaphus > Ascaphus truei. The sequence goes on along the minus strand of NC_134483.1, from coordinate 489,774,231 downwards.
TACCACGTCTCCTGGTGGAAAAGATTCAAATCCAAATGCAGGGACAACAAACACCATGCAGACCCAGACCTATGGGTACCAAGTTAAGAACCTCCCTAGGAAAGTAGTGAGAGCTGTCTGGGGAAGAATACCCAATACAACTATATAATTTGATACCAGCTACTGTCTATGTGAAGCTGTTCTTGCATGTGGCGTCAACTTAATGAAACCAATGAAGTTCTTTGTTTGCTCTAGTAAAAGTTCCTGGCGCCCTTCATTCTACACCTGCACGGATGTCCACGCTCTGAGATGGTAAAAAAAAGACACTGCGCACCACCTGCACATAAATAATGACATTTTGATGTGACTGTCCTTTTTGCGTCGAGCAAGGAGGGATTACACCCATATAAATGTTTTCATGATATTTTATGTTTGTATAGAGCTGACCGAACAGAAAATGCACAAATATATGCCTCCCTGCAGTGCATTACAATGTAATTGGTTGAGTCCAATGCATAAGTATGCGAAGTGACTTGGCCAAGATTACAAAAAGCTGGTCCTTACCAGGTTATCCCATTGATGTTATCACAAGGCCATCTCCAGTTCTCAAATTTCCCAAAAGGACTACCGTGCTATAAAGCAAAAGTAAACATGTATGGAATAAAAACAAACAGTAATCACTGCGTATTGACAAGAAAAATGTGTTTTCTCAAAATGCTTCAAAAACACTCTGCTTGAGGAAGAAAAATCATTCTATCGGTGCCCTTCTATTTAATACCCTTCTGCAGAACTCATTTCTCTCTACACTAGCAAAGTGTGTTCATTGATTTCCTCAGGTTTCTTTAGAAGAAGGTTCTGCTTCCCTGGTGATGAGCACAAAGGGTGGGTGACCCCATTCGCATTCCAATGCAAACCCTGCACTTTTACATTTCCACTAGACTGTGGCTACGTGTTTCAAACTACCATGTTATTACAGAAAACCTTACAGGAGTGAGTGACATTTAAAGCAGCAGTCCCCTCATGTTCCCATTTTAACATATATACATGCATATAACCCTTTGAGAGCCAGGGGACCGGCGGCTCCTGAGTGGTGTAGCGATCACGTGCTCGTGAGCAGAAGTGAGCAATACTCCACATACATTTCGATTGAGTTCACTGTTTTATTGGAGCCATCAATGCAATCTCACACTTGAAAACAAGCATTTAATGCATGATGTACTCTGTGCATCATAGGGACCCTAGAGGGCTGGCCTTAATAATGTGCTGAGTACGTTTTGAGGCACTCATAGAGTTAAAGCAGTGATTGCGGCTGCTGTAATTTATTTATTTTTTTATCTTACCTTAACCAGAGGGTCTGATCTGTGGCCCAATAGCGTTCAGAGGCTCCACGGTTCTGGAGATATTTGTCATTTTTTCTACCGGTTCTGACCCCCCAAAAACACAATAAACATGGCAGCGATAGAAAGCCGTGACATTATCTCCTAGTCATATTGTTTCATCAGTTTGCCTGGCGGACCCCTAGTCCACCTCGAGTTTGCCCCTCTAGCACTGGGGAATTGGGAACCACCACTGAGCTCTGTGGGATTTCCAGGTTCAGGTAAGATTTCATACCCGCTATTGCTTATAATCCAACCTTATCACTGACGTTTTCTAAGGTTTTTTTTTTGTACAGTTTTCCTTTGCTTTTTTTTTTACCCTCAACCCTTAATATATCTTCTTTAATTATATATGGATTCTGTTACCTTATGTAAATGTAACAATCTTGCATTACACATGATGCTTATCATATGATTTTCTAATAGCATTCTTTGTTTCTTAACAGTGCTTACTTTTTGTGAAGCTTTAAAATGAAAATCTTTGCACACCTGGTACTAAATAATTGCAGCGACTTTGCCACAAATTAATAAATATATTTGTGATATATATATATATATATATATATAACAGTATATATAATGTACAGGTCAGGTGTAATCCTATCACAGGTGCTTGGAGACCATGGGAGATGTCAAGGTATACAGTAGAAGGAAGAACTTTTTAGTGGATCAACATTACCGTTCTCAACACGGATCCTGTTTCAAAACTTGAGGACTGAATCGTTGATCCTCTTTAATAAACACACTAAAAACATCCATGGGAGTGCTGGCTTTTCCTTCGTTATTTTTCCACACCGAGGGACAGGGATTGGTGCTTTAAAACAGAAATGGAGCTTTCCTCAAACATTAATATATATATATATATATATATATATAGTTATACGTTACCGTTCCAAGGATAGGTAAACAAGAGACAGCATTCTCTATATGGGACGTGCACCTGTGGCTTACCAGCACCTATTGGAGTGCCAACTGCCTTATCTGACTATATATATATATATATATATATATAATACTGAGTTAAGTTATGGTGAGTAAAAAAAGTGACAAAAACCCTCCACAGGAAAGCAAATATGCAAATATAGCTGTATGCTCATCTGCATGTCTTAGGCAGGTCTGCAACCCCGCCTTTCCCCATTATCACCCAGCATACAGCACTTCCACTGCAGCAAGGGATTCTGGGAAACGACATGCAAATGAGCACACAGTGTCACTTTTTGCCTCAATAACCATTTTTAACATGGTTCCCTATAGGCTTAAGCTTGCTGCATGGTCACAGCTTTGAGCACAGCCAGGGTTAAGGTGCATACCCAGAAAACCACCCACAGACAGCTGTTTCGACCTTGATGGGTCTCATCAGTGTGGGGTTGATTTTACTGGGAATGCAAGAGAGGCTATGGGATAGGCTAAACCATAATACTGAGTTAAGTTATGGTGAGTAAAAAAAGTGACAAAAACCATCCACAGGAAAGCAAATATGCAAATATAGCTGTATGCTCATCTCATATGGTTATTGAGGCAAAAAGTGACACCGTGTGCTCATTTGCATGTCATTTCCCAAAATCCCTTGCTGCAGTGGAAGTGCTGTATGATGGGTGATAATGGGGAAAGGCGGGGTTGCAGACCTGCCTAAGACATGCAGATGAGCATACAGCTATATTTGCATATATATATATATATATCTATATATATATATAGGCTAACAAACAGAAAAAAGCAGCGCCTCAAAGGGCATATATGCAATGATAAAATATTGTGTATAGTATAAATTAATATCAGTGCCTGCGTATAAAAATGTGATGGATAATAATTAATAAACATATAATCAATTAAATACTTAGTTAACGCAATAATATATATGCAAAAATTATAAGCATATTATAAAAATATAAAAAAGGTATAAAAATATATAAAAATGAATAAAGAAGTGAAAAACCAGTCCTTTAAAGATGAAGTCCGTCAAAGATATTTAAGCTTGAATACAGGGGGTCTCCGGCTGCTCTCGAAAGGATGAACCACATCCTATAGAATCTGTAGCGGAGAGAGAAAAGAGAGCGCACGCCCCATAGTGTGTAACTGTATATTTAATTAAGGAAATGGAGGAGGGAAGGGGGGGAAGAATCGCACTCACAAGGGTAAAGAAGTTAAAAGCATATCGTGAATAAATCACCACCATCCGGCGTCTTTGCTTGTCTTTACTTGTCTCTGATGTCGCTATCTGGATATAGACGATCCGTGGTCATCAGGATGCTTACTCAAGCGTGGAACAAGGGAATCGGCATTGAAAAAGTCGCCCGAGAGTGACGAAACGCGTCAGGGAGCGTCATCACGCATTACGTCACGGACATTGCGTCATCACGTTGCGCATGAACAGGCCAGTTCGTGTGTGTAACATTCACAGGCCACGCTGCTGAGAGATCTTCAGAGGACTCCAATTCAATGCCGGTTCCCTTGTTCCACGCTTGCGTGAACATCCTGATGACCACGGATCGTCTATATCCAGATAGCGACATCAGAGACAAGTAAAGACAAGCAAAGACGCCGGATGGTGGTGATTTATTCACGATATGCTTTTAACTTCTTTACCCTTGTGAGTGCGATTCTTCCCCCCCTTCCCCCCTCCATTTCCTTAATTAAATATACAGTTACACACTATGGGGCGTGCGCTCTCTTTTCTCTCCTCTATATATATATATATATATATATATATATATATATATATATATATATATATATACTTTATTACTTACCTACTACAAGCATTTTGCTGTTTCTTCTTGGGACAGTTTTATTGTTGAAGTTAGAAACTGGATGTACACTTACAGTATTCCTGAGTATTCGTGTGTGTGATGTGCCTGGTTCATGGTGCCCTTAACGCATCTTCCCTCTACCCCTGTCCCCTAAAGTGAAACGCAAGATGAAGTGATGTTCTCTGTGGCTCTGTAATCATTTTCAAATGAAGCTGAGAGTGTGTACTACGAGAAGTACACAGGGAGTCCCAAATAGTGGCGTACTGCAGACCAAGATAAATTATAACATGGTCAAATTTTACAGCTAAACTTAGCTGTAAAATTTGACCATGTTATAATTTATCTTGGCCTGCAGTGCGCCACTATTTGGGACTCCCTGTGTACTCCTCTTAGTACACACTCTCAGCTTCATTCTGTCTATTCCCAGGCGGCACGTGATCTCACCTAGAGGCTTTGAGCGAGGTTTTCCTCTATTTTTCTAGTATCATTTTCAAATGACCTGAAAATTGCACAGAGCCATATAGGGATGTCCTCGGAACCCAACAGTTCCTAGGAACGCTGGTTGAAAAAGACTGATGTATACCATGCATTACAAAAAATAATATGCATTAAGTTAATTTTGGACGTTAGAGTGCAACTGTACTGTATATTACAACTATATTAGGACAAACAAATCTTCCATATGAATCCTTATCTGAAACTGTTCGGCTAGTCTGAAGTCATGTACTAGTCAAAAGGTTACAAATTAAAGCGCAGACTTCCCGGGAGACAGCCAGGCAAGATGGCCGCTACTCCTGTCAGATCCTGAGGGGAAGGAAAAACTTTCACCCTGCGGCAGCAATGTGCACCCGAATAGAGCCCCCCGGAAACCAAAACAGAAGTATTCACCTCTTTGTAAGGGAATTAGCAACAAAAAAAAGAGCATACCAACAAAATGTTGTGCTGCACCAGAGGAGTACAGTCCGTGGCAGGGAGAGACTTGAGAATCCGTCCTGGGCCCTGCTAGGCAAGGAGATGACAATCCCGCTGCTCTGGTGAGAGGGGTGAGCGGAGTGATCCCCAATTGTGCGGCGCCCGACTGCTGCTGCTAGAGGGAGAGCCCTCCCGGTGTGTGCTGACGGGAGCCATGGGAGAGGCCTATCCGTGTAAGTGTGCAATTGGGGAGATGCTGGAGTGAACTCCAGAGGCCTAGATCAGCACACTGCAGGGGGAGCGACGAGCACGTAGCAGCTAGTAAGCTCCTATCTCCCGGGAGCAGAGAGAAGCTCTCCCCTTGATGGCCAAACCGCCAAGAAACCGAGGGAAGGCAGAGGTTTGGGGGTGAGGACTGGTCCTAAAGAAGTCTGCAGGGAAACTGCTTGTACTTGGGAAACTGTTAATGCAGTACAGTATGTGCAGGATGTTCAATGCTAGCATGTAAATGTACCTGAAGTTTGTAAGCCTGGGGAAAAGCCATAAGTAATATGCAGAAGTAAGCAGGAAGATACAATCTGCTCATCATTAATCTTCCAACCCTTTCATGGAGAAAAAAAAAAGATACTTAAAGAAATATTCAACTATCTCCTTCAAAAACAGGAAACTCTCAGATAAATGGAAACATTTATTTTGCAAACACTTTCAGAGTTAAAAGCTGGCAAGCAAATCTGAAAATGGAGGGGAAAAAAATGAATAACATGGCCATGGCCGCCGACAGGGGGGGGAGAGCTGGGAAAAGTGTCCCGGACCTGCCGGTACTAGAAGTTGCTCCTGCCTACTTTTACATCCAGCTGCTGGGCCTCTGGTTGCTGCCTCCTCCCATGCCAGACCTCTCTTCCGCCATGCATGCCGGAAGCTGGATGCACCCAGAAGTCAGTCCCAGGTTCTGGTGCACACCATGGGAGAGAGAGGCCCGGTATTGGAAGAGGAGGCAGCAGCTGCGGAGAAACGGGGCCTGGTGGTGGCAACCAAAGGGCAGGCATCTGTGCCCGGCCTCCGGTTGCTGCCACCGTGCACCGGCTCCTGGCTCTCCCCAGCTGCTGCCTCCTCTTCCCTTGCCGGGGCTCTTTGTCCCGCCGGTGTGCGTTGGAATTTGGGTGCACCCGGAAGTCCCGTCCAGCTTCCAGCGCGCACTTGTAGGAAAGAGATGCAGGCCCGGCATGGAAAGATAAGACGCTTAACAAGAAACTATTTCTAGCAAATGAAAATCTTATATCTAAAAAAATCTAAAGCATATGATGAGTAGAAAGTAAGTCCCTGTCTCGCTCAGAAAAAAAAATATTTGAAGCAAAGAAAGGGGAATTTGAACTAATATCCCAGGAAAGAGAGGAAAAAAACCTCAGCTACTTTAAGTTAAAAATGTACAGATATGGTAACACATCTGGGAGGCGCTTAACTAAGTTCAGTTAGAGATAAAAACTCTGGGTCGTTTTTCACATCTCCAGAGGACATAGCCAGACAATTTAAGCTGTTCTATAAAGATCTTTATTCCTAAAAAGGTATCTCTTCTGAAAATAAGGAGGTATTTTAGAATAAAATTAAGCCTCCAAACATTTCAGATCAAGCACATGTAGATTTGAGTGACCCGATTAAGGAGATAGAGGTTTTGAACGCGATAAACTCCTTAAAATGTCTAAAAGTCCCAGAACCAGACAGCTTCTCAGACACATTTTATAAGACATTGGGTGAGAGTGTGGTGGATCCCTTAACCAACCAATTTAGTCATTTATTAAGCAAAGACAACTGCCCTAGTAGTTTTACACTTGCAGATATGAAAGCAATCCACAAGTGGGGGAGAAGTCAATATGATGTGGCCTCGCATAGTCCAATTTCTTTACTAAAGATAGACTATAGATTATACGCAAAGCCTTAGCTGAAAGACTAAAGATTCATTTACCATTGGTAATATCCCCAGATCAGACTGGGTTCATATGGGGCAGAAACCTACTTCAAATATTAGGAAAATGCTAGCTGTGATTCAAAAGGTACAAAACACAGTAACCTCAAGGTCCCCATGACTTCTCAGCCTTGGTGCTGAGAAGGCTTTTGACATGGTAGTTTGGGATTATTTATATACTGTCCTGCAAAACCTTGAGATTGTGGGTGAATTTTTGAACAATATCGAAGGAATATATAGCACCCCAAAGCCAGGGTATTTGCTGGCAACTTCCTTTCACAAATATTTGATTTTAAAAGAGAGACAAGACCGGGTTGCCCACTATCGCCCCTATTGTTTACCATTGCCCCAGAACCATTAGCCATTTATTTGAGAAATTGTCATGAACATGAGGGGATAAGGATAGGAAATTCACAGATAAAAATTGCCATTTATGCAGGTGACACTGTATTGTTTATTAACAGACCAGAGGTAGATTGTCCTTTCTTTTAAGAGACTTTAGACATTTCCGGATCATTCTCGGGATACAAAGTAAATATTACTAAATCTGAAGCACTGAATAGAGGTGTAACCAAAAGCCAGTCTTGGCAAACAAAGTGCACTTTTATAGTAGCAGTAAATAGCATAAAGTACCTGGAAAATTTGATCCCCTCAAAACGAAAAAAATTGTATGACTTAAATTTTAGCACTGTTATAACAAAGTAATGTTAAAATGTGAACATTTGGAAAATATTGCCACTATGCATATTGGGGAGAATAGGGCTCTTAAAAATGACTGCAATTCAAAAATATTTACTAATGATGCTCCCTCTGTAACTTAGGAAAAAGGACATACAACAACTAAATAGAAAGATGTCAAACTTTATTCAGGGAAGCAAGAAGCATAGAATTAGCTTGGCAAAACTTAAATGTCAAAGATACCGTATGGGAGGTTGCTCCGTGAAAAATGTAATTATATAGGTTTGTTTAAGATAGCAAGAGAGTGGCTAACAAATACACGTCTTGATGCTCTCAGTGGTGGAGCGATACATTACTGCTCTGATAGCTTTAACAGCCCTTATCCAAGTGTAGCCTCCCCCCCCCCACCCCCCGGAAACTGATAATTAGCGTAAACGGTTAACAGCATTAGAGAGTTAAATCTGTGGGCTCCTACTGTGCTGGATGACTTGGCAGAAACGAAGCCACGCCCCTTTCTGCCTGCTTCTCGTAATGTCACTCATGGAGTATATATGCTAAAGAGAAGGTTCTGGAACTCAGGTTTCTGGGAGAAGCAAATGGAGGAGCCTTACTGTAGGTATGTATATGTTATGTGTATAGGTAAGGTAGTTATATTTGATCTATCCCTGGTTATTGTTTTACAGTAAGGGAAAATACCCAACTGAGATCGCGCCCCTAAAGACAACCCCTAGAAATATAGTGTTTAAATGTGAGAGGACGCTTATGCCCTATAGAGGACTCACAGATAGGGCACTGAGAGCATTGAAGGGTTGGCCCAGGTGGCCAGCCCGCACCTAACTCAGATCCAGTATGCTAAGAAGTGGCAGTCAGAGCAGGGAGCAGGAATAAGGATCCCCAGATGGATGGACATGAGTTGGAGCTCGGAAGGGGCCTGACTGCAGTGGTTCAGCAGGGGCGCTACCAAGAGGAAATACAGGCCAGTACTCAATAGGACCAAGCCACAGGACTCCCTAGGAATACGATGATGGTAACTAGGGAAGATGTTCTCCAGTGCAAGCAAAGCAGATATATATAGCATACGTCTGTAACAAGTGAAGATCAGTCAACTGATAATATAATAAAGATTGCTGTTTGTACTACAAAAGTTCCTAGCGCCCATCATTTTACATCATTGCTTCATCTACACCCAGCCTGCACGATTCCAGCACCCTGGCAGGTATGCGAGGGGCTGTGAAAAGCCAAATTCATAGACATTTGATATACTGTAGACTCCTTAGGAGCCGTGTAAGGAGGGTTACACAAGTAAGAGACAAAAACATACTGTACCAGTAGTAGAAGTGAGAAATAATATATTGTTTGCTGATACAAGGAAAGCCTACAATAAACTCCTAGGTCTTCTAAAATAACCTAAAGCACTGATAAAATATTTACAAATAGTACCGGTAGGTAATCTAAAAATGTCAGGTGGGCAATGAATCCAATAATTTTGGAGAATGGGAATCCATGTATATATATATATATGCATTTATGTATACTGTATGTACCATACATACATTTCATAGTATAGAGAGGGGCTCAGTGATATCCTTTCAGGAGGAGCAGAGAGAGTTAAATAACTCTGCAAGAAACTTCGTTGCATAAAGGCAATTTAAACATGACATATTTTCTATTATTCAGGAACAGCCAAATGTTTTGATCATGGATGCATAGACCCATATCTAAAACCCGACCCCTCATTTATAGTCTGGCATTTCTACAAACCCTTGACAAAAAAACAGGAGACTTGAGAGTCTGGGAAGACCTGATACACTATTGGAGGAGAGATTTGCTGGACCTCCCAGGATGGAATTTGATTTTGCAGTCTTACATTAATCTTAAAAAGTAACACCAGCAGTACATCTGCATGAAATACAATGTAAGGTCCTTAACACAGCTTATATTAGCCTGGCACAACTACAAAGATTTAGACCAGAAAATCGGGTAGTTGCCCTAAATGTAAGTGTGCTGCTGCCAACTTCCTACATTGTAAGTGGAAATGTGCTAAAATCAGATCTGTATGGAATAAAACAACCCAACTCTTTGGCAAACAAATAAGCAAGAAACTAATCACAGATCATAAACCTCTTTTGTTTGTGTCAGAACTCCCTGGTTTACCTTTCCAAATCCAAATTAAGCCTTCATAGACCTGATGCTCCTATTGGTAAAAAAAAAAAAAAAAAGTATATTATGGATTGCAGCATTAGACCTAGTTCCCCTTCCATTACTCAACTGATAACTCAAACAAATACAGTAAGTCAATAGTTATGTTCAGATGGGAGGTGTACAATGAATATATGCCTAACTGTCTAGAACTAATCCACAAATGGATTGAATTTACAGGAAGACCATTACAAGGCTCCGGGGTAAGGTCGTTGAAAAACTATTTGGAGGGAAGCTGAGCGAGATCTCATGGATGAATAGGCGTAATCCAAACTAAATGTAAACTAATTTAGACCAATGAATAATTGTAATATTTGCACCTCATAAAGATTTAATCTATTCCACTAATATAAAATCGAGATCCTGTTTCCAGGGGGTTAAGGTACATTTTGCATCCATGAGTCTATGTTTGGATAACTTTATATGTTCACCCTTAATTTCTCAATCCCTTAGAAGCCATCACAGTTTTGTTTAAGTTTTTTTATTTGGTTGTATGTGTTTGTTTCGTATATGTTTTGTTTTATAAATATGTGTGTGTGTGTGTGTGTGTGTGTGTGTGTGTGTGTGTGTGTGTGTGTGTGTGTGTGTGTGTGTGTGTGTGTGTGTGTGTGTGTGTGTGTGTGTGTGTGTGTGTGTGTGTGTGTGTGTGTGTGTGTGTGTGTGTGTGTTACATAAGATAATACACTTTGTTGATAATCATTGTCTTGGACAAGGAGAAAAGCGAGAAAATGTGTCAAAAGCCAAAAATCTAATTTAAAGATTCAAAGACACGTATTGACTGGCTATCCATGTATATGATGTAACCATGTGCTTCTCTATCACACTATTTTATTTTACTGTATATGTTAATTTACAATACAAACATTTTTTTTAAAAAAGCGAACAATTAAAGAGGATTTGACTCACCAGAGGCATTATTGTAACTTGCAATCTCCGCTGTGCTCCACTGTGTTAGACTTAAACTAATTACACATTAGCAATGTTGTTTGTGATTTTCCTGTAATATGTGTTTCACTTCAGGGCAAATAAAAAAATTGTGTGCATTCAGTTTGAATTGCACTTATTTGATGTATAAAATTGGCTTTAAAGAAAGTCATGTACTGTTGCCAGTAGTAATGGGTTGAAAAATAAATAGGAAAAAGTACAGTTATCCAAGTGAATTGCCATTTAGAGCTTTCTGATATATATATATTTATATAAATTGGAAACCAGGATTTTATATATACAGGGGACCGTCATATGGTTTTGAAGCAAAAGCTGGCACTGTGTGCTCATTTGCATGTCATTTCCCAGAATCCCTTGCTGCAGTGGAAGCACTGTGTGCTGGGTGATAATGGTGAAAGGCAGGGTTGCAGACCTGTCTAAGACATGCAAATGAGCACACAGTAATATTTCCATTTCCTATATGCTTTACTGTGGAGGGTTTTTGTCACTTTTTTTACCCACCATAACTTAACTAAGTATATATACACACACATATATATATATATATATATATATATATATATATATATATATATATATATATATATATATATATATAAAAATCCTGGTTCCTAGGCCCACTATGATAACCATTTTGTAATGTAATCTGAGTGCAAGCTACACCACTCAATGGTGCCCTCTTGTGGCCAGATCATTATTTAAAACTTAATAGTCCTGTGTAGATCTGTAAAAACATTCCGCTCGCATCAGCAAACTTTGAGAATTTCCCTATTTCGATGCTGGTAAAATTTGCTACAATAAAAAAAAGTACTTCACTTAGTGGTAAAATCTACATGTATTCATTTCAATTAATTTCGCTTTCAACATTTCTTGCCATACTAAAATAAAAAGCAAACTAGCAAATTGTTAACTACTTCAACCGTTTTACTAGAAATTTGCACGGGTTTTCCAAACTTTTTGAACAGTTCCATTGAAACAGCAGCGAAGCGAATCATGGCAGATTTGCACATTTCTTTTGGCACTCACTTTCTCACTTGATTTCTTTCTCTTCTTTGGAGGTTCACTCTATCCAGCATTTCTACCCTCTCTCCCTCTCTCTGCACGTGGCAGTCATGTACAAACCATCTATCTCTACAGCCTCAGTCTCCTCCTTTTTTTCTTTGACTTTGAATCCTGGCTTTCCTTCTTTCTCTCCTCCGACTCTCCTATCCGTTTACTGGGGAACTTCAACTGTTATATCGATGATCCCTCAGTCTCCTGAGCATCTCGCCTTCTCTCATTAACCTCCTCCTTTGACCTCCACCAATGGAACAATTTCAGCACCCACAAGGATGGTCACTATTTAGACCTGGTCTTTACTAAAAAAAACTGTTCCCTTTCTGATTTCTCCATCTTCCCCTTTCCACTCTCTGACCATCACCAGCTATCATTCACCACCACTCAGTCTCCTAACCCCCTGCTACCTGTTTTACTCGCTACTCTCAAGACCTTTGCTCTATTGAACTCTTTGCTCTGACATCTACCCTGAAAGCTATACTATCTTCTCTCTCTCCTTCCTCTGAATTGGACAATCTTGTCAACTTTTACAACACTATCCTCTCCTCCTCTCTTGAACTATATGCCCTTTCTCGGCTCACCAACAACCATGGCTAAATTCACAAACATGCTCCCTTCGCACTTACACTCGCTCCTCTGAATGCCTATGGAGGAAATCTCCCACTCTGGCTGATTGTCTGCACTACAAATGTATCCTTTCCTGTTTTAACTTTGCTCTTGCTAAGGCCAAACAACACTACCTTTCCTCACTCATCAACACTCATAATCCATGCCGTCTTTTCTCTGTATTTGATTTCCCTCCTCCGACTTCTTCCTCCAACTTCCCATCCTTCCTTCACTTCTCCTCAAGCCTTTGTAATGACCCAAAGTAGAAGATTGCGTATGTGTGTGAGAGTCTTGGTATTTGTATGAGACAGATGCTGGTTCAGTCTGGGTAGTCCTGGCAAACTTGGAATGTTGTTCGTTGAAAGGTGAGGATGCTTTGAAGGGTCAGTTGGCAAGTCAATTAAAAGCAGGACTTACACAGCGAGACATGAATAAATATATGGACATGGATGCAAGGAGTTTAAATAAAAAATTTAAAGTGCCAAGTAGTGCTGAGTTTTCCTCCTCCTTCTTCTTGTGAATTATGGCGAAGGTATCCTGCCAGTTATCAGGTGAAAATATAAATGAATTTTTTGAGCCATGGAAAGGGGAACCTACAGCTTTGCAGACCACTGCAGGGTAGATCCACAATTAGATTCCTTCTGTACCTTCCCCCTCCTCTCTGATTCTAGCTAAACTGGATTCTTCCACTCTTGACTCCTTTTCTCCAGTCACAAAGTTGGACGTCTCTAAGCTGATTTTCTCTTCTCTCTTTGCACATTCCTTCTCGATCCTATCCCCTCACACCATATCAGAACTCTTACACCTGCCTTAGCCCCCACTTTCACATTCAAATCCTCCCTGTCCTCTGGCATTTTCCCTATCTCTTTAAAGCATACTGTACAGCGGTCACACCTACTAGAAAAAATAACCTAGACCCTATGTGCTTTACTAACTACCGCCTTGTATCCCTCCTGCCTTTTACCTCCAAGCTCCTGTAGCCTCCTTTCCCCGTGTCTGAGGGAACTACGTGTGCTGGATACCTGTCTGGTATACAGGATAACGAGATAGAAAATGTCTACCGCTCACCATGTATTAATTCTTAAAATGTACTGGTGATCAAGGATAGGGTGCATACGGGATGGATAGTTAACTAGGAAGGGTGAAGGTGTACAGGATGCCTGATCCTCCACCACTGGGAGCCAGGATGGTCGCGTTCTATCTGGTGACCGCGCCTCTCCCTGGGAGAGATCCTAGTGCAGCTGGATAACCCCTTCCCAGAAACAATACCGTCAGTAAATAAAGACACACACAGGTATCCCCAATTTATATTTACTGACATACATATACCCTACAAAACAATAACAATGCACAGCCGCACAATACAATAAAACCACCCTGGTGAAACCCACACAGAACAGAGGTGCCTTGGGCAACCTAACCTCATGGTGTCCGCAGAACCAAGCCCACCCAAAGTGTGTGGAGTAGCGCTACCCAGTGTGTGTGTGGCCATTGGTGCACTTGTAGATACCTCCCTGGGCACTCCTGTACCCAGATACCGCTGAACAACAAGGGATCCGTCTGATCCCATGACAGAAGTTTCTATGAAGCCGCTGCTCCTGGTGCATCCGGTTCACCTCTGAGGTTGCTCCGGTTGGAGGGTGTACCTGTAAGTGTCTCTTAGAAAGCCTGTGGTCTGGTCCAGACCGCAAGCCGCAGATCACCGCGTGGCGTCCTGTCACCGGTGTGCTGACACTGTTGAGTGCTATTGGGGAAGCGTCCCTAGCTAGGGACCTTCCCTACAACACACAAGCTGGAGGGACTGAAGCCTATCTGGGGCCTACGTGGCAAATCCTAGTCCCTGGACACTACCTGCTCTGTTGGGGTCCCTCTTCAGACTCGCGCACGGTCTCTAGCGCACCAAATGTATCTTATTGCTTCCTCAAAAACACTAAAGCCCTATTGGCTACTGCGCATATATGTGGTAGCAGCCCCAGAGGCTACTTGGACTTGCCTGCCTAATGGCCGCTGCACTCCTGCATCACTGCGCATGCAAATATCTCATCCTGCGCATGCGCAAACACTGAAGATGGCAGCCCCCACTTGCAGGGTACACTGCAGAGCTCCAGAGCTCCAGCTGCCCGCCGCAACTCTTTCGGCACCTGCCGGGTCCGCCCGCAGCTCCGGTGGCACCTGAACAAGCTGCAGCCTCCCCTGCAACTGCTACGGAGGTGATTGGGGACCCGGCTACATCGCTAGAACATCTCTTATTCTCCCATATAATCAACCTTCTTAATTCCCATGCCCTTTACAATCTGGCTTTCATACAGCTCACTCAACAGAGACTGTGCTCAATAAAATAGCCAATAATTTACATTAAGCAAAATCCCATGGTCATTTTCCCTACTAATCCTGCTTGATCTCTCTGCTGTCTTCGAAACTGTTGATCCCTCTCTTCTCTTTCATATTGTAAACTCTCTTGGTATCCTGTCTTTGTCTTCTGTTGCTCTGTCTGTTGGAGTACCTCAGGGCTCTGCTCTGGGACCTCTCATTTTTCTCACACTATCACTTGGTGACCTGATTAACTCTTTTGGCTTTGGGTATAATCTCTATGCAGATGATATGCACATACTGTATATGTATCCAACCGTACGCTCACACCTGAAATCCAGTCCCTAGTCTCTGATTGCCTTCTTGCTACATTCTTGTGAATGTCTTAAGGTTTATATTTCTAAAACTAAGCTCCTCGTATATCTCTCTAAACCTGGCCTAATATCCCCTTTTCCATCATAGTGAACGGTTCTACCATCTATCCTTTCGCCAAAACACATTGCCTAAGAGTGACATTTCACTCCTCCCTTTCCTTCTCCATTCACATTCACGCATAGCTAAAATTTGTTGCTTACTCCTCCGTAATATTGCCAAGATCCGCCCTTTCCTCTGTCAAGCTACTGCTAAAACTCATTATCCTCTCCCGCCTGGAGTATTGTGACATACGGCTAACAAGCCTCCCTGCCTCACAACTTTCTCCTTTGCAATCTATCCAAAATTCTGCTGCTAGAATAATTTCACTTTCTCCCAAAACAGACTCTGCTCATCTCCTCCTTAAATCCCTCTCCTGGCTTCCCATCACATTTCGGATCACCTACAAAGTTTTCCTCCTTACTTTAAAGGCTCTCCACTCATCTGCTCCTCTCTACATATCAGCTTTGATCTTTCCCTATGGCACTGCTCTACCCATAACTGTCTCCTTTCTACCCCTTTCACTAGAAGAAGTGAAGAGCATAACCAGAGAAGATCTATTAGTTAAACAAAGAAAAAATCCCTCAACAATATGGATATTAATAATCCTTTATTTATTACCCAATACAATACTCAAGTAGGTCAAATCAAGTACATTATTAAAAAGCATTGGGAGATACTCTCGGGGGATCCTCTTTTAAAACAAATATATGCAGAGGGTCCTCGGTTTGTCTTTAAGAAAGCCAAAACCATTGCCAATTCAGTCTTCACGAGCTTATTCTCAAGCAAACAAAACACTAGCACTAGACGGTTACCAAAGGGTAGCTTTAAATGTCTAAAGTGTATTTCCTGCAAACATATGCTATCAGATTCAACGTTCAAATCTTTTGTCATTGGGTTCAAGTTCCCTATTGTATCATTCATCAATTGTGATACCACATTCGCGGTTTATATTCTGAACTGAGGATGTGGCAAACAATATGTGGGCCGGACCACACGTGCATTAAAAGTTCGTATTAGAGAACACATGAGACTTATTAAAAAAGGAGATCTTGTTCACCCGGTGGCACAACACTTCACTAATTGCAAACTAGGAAGCATTGATACATTTTCCTATATAGGAATAGAACACGTACCCAATCCCATCAAAGGGGGCAATAGGGTAGAACTGCTGGACAAACGAGAGCTTTACTGGATTTTCACATTGAAAACCAGAATACCCTATGGTCTCAACTCTGATTGGGATTTGGGACCGTATCTACATTAATTAACAATTACTGTGTAGCCATGTGTAAAATTGGTGTAGATATCTCTTTCTCATGCTGGCAGTAAACCTGGTAAGTATGCAGGATTGCCAATAGTCATCATGGAGGTTTGCCCTCAACCCCTGGTGATGTGTAAGATAGTAGCAAAGGAAGTGACAGCCTGTCTGTGTCCCCTGTTAGTGACACAGAGAAGAGGTGGGTCTTTCTGGAAGCTGATATATTGCACAGCATTTCCTGAAGTTAGTTCAGTCTGTTGGTGTTTGACTCTGTTCAGGAGAGTCATGTGGAGGTCTGCAACAGTGTTGCAGTGTCTGATGCAATAACTGTGAGTCTGTGCAGCTCTGAGCAGAGAGACAGAGACAAGCTGGTGAATCTCCCTATGGGGAGAGGTGGAGAGCAACTCTATTAGAGGAGAAGAAACCTTCCTAATGGAGTGCAGCAAAGGAATGAGCGGCTAAGCTGCTAGCTGTGAGGGGCAGCTTGCCCATACCACCAAGCAATAAAGATGCCCTGTTCAAAGATAACCCCACTGTGTGAGTGTGGAATTACTCAACAGTGGATGACACCACCAAGAAGGAGTTCCTCATCAGAACCATCTCCTTGCGAACGCAGAGATCCTGATGGGGTGGGGGCGCTGCACTGGATATAGGTAGGACTCAAGCACACTACCTCAGCTGCCTGTCTGGGTTGGTAATCCCCACACAACATCATGCGGGAGACTCAGGAGTCCTGTTGCCAACAGGTGCACCACCAGACACTACCATGTAATGGGGACTGGTTAGACCACAGGGGCCAATGTGAGATTGGGTGGGTCAGGCTAGGCCAGAAAATCTGTTACATTTGGAGGCGCTGCTGAGATACCTGTCAACAGGACAGGCTTTTGCTGGGCACACTGGGAAACAGGGAGAGTGTATGCTGCCACTTTGTGCTGTGTTGGGACGGACCTAGGGGTAGTCAGGGGGCTGATGGAGTTTGTCAGTTCGCAGGGACGACCTAAGGGCCTGAAAGGAGTTGGGGGTTGTCCTAGTCACCTTGAGGTAGCGCTAGTGGTAGGATGCCTGAAGGGATAGCCTGTTAAAGAGGTCAGGAATTCTGGACAGGGTCTGCGCTAGGCTAGCCAATAGTAGGTAAACGCCCAAGTACTGCATGGAAGAGTCAGAGTACTCTAGCCCATTCCAGACCACTTACCGAAGGGAGCACAGACTGGGAGGAAGGAGATACAGGAGACACAGAGACAGTGAGCCTAGCCTGAGGTAGTGCAACACGAGTCAGACCTACATTAGGTACATAAGGTGGTTAACAAGGCATGTTTGTTGTATCGGTATGGCAGCTGCCCCGCAGAGAGGAGCTCCATGTACAATCAGAACGAATACAGCAACGAAATGACAGCCGCAAGAATGGAGGAACCGTGCGGTGCGGAAGGTCCAAAATGGCGGACGGAGGCTGATGGAGAGAGCGCACATGGCGTGTGTTCGGGTGAAGTGCAAGCGGCAGAAGGGACTTTTGCAAGCATGCTGTGGAGTGGCGCCAAAGCTGTGGCCACGACGTTTTGGTCCTGTCTAGGACCGCGGGATGCTACCCTGGAGGACAGTATTGAGGACATTGTGATTGTGGGCGGTGGAATTGAAGAATCTGACTGCCAGACGGCGATTCTCATGCAAAGATCTACCTAAATTGTGATTGTAAACGGCTGGGCAAATCAAGATGGTGGCTCCCACTTCCCTGGGAGACCGCGTGGGCCGAGTGCAGAGAATTTTGCAAATGCAAAAGTTGCAGACAGTTTGCCGGGATTGATGCCAAAGAGAGAACCCCACCCTGTTGGGGTAGTGGCGCAAAGGCAGTGGCCGCGCCTTCCAGGACTGTGACAGGCTCAGAGCCAATCATGGGCCATAACGTGAATCTGTTGGACCCTCCCCAAATATTCACCAGGGGGAGGGGTCTCTATCTCTGCCAAGCGAGATCCGAGTTGTCTGAGGGAGGAGCTGGATGTGATATTCCTGTCCATCAGTTGCGAGAAGCTGGTGAACAAGAGAGACCACTGTGCAAAGTGCCTCCCGTAACCAGCACAACAAAGAGCGAGATGGACATTGGGGTATATCCCTATTCATTGCCAGGAGGCTTCCTGGTAGTCAAGGCTGGGGACAAAGAGACATTGCGGTGCCTGTGCATGCAGTGCAGGTTGCCCGGTGGAGAAGCAAGCACCACGGCAAGGTGCCCCCAATGTGGCATCCACTACCTATGGGCCGTTCAGCCCTTCGTACCAGGGCAGAGCGTGGAGGCGGGAGCGGACACAGCTAAACTGACAGCTGAAGCCTCGCTCTCGGTCAAAGCAGAACCAGTTGATCCCGGAGAATGGGGATCGCTCCTCATGATAAAGACGGAGCCTGAAGAGAGAGGGGTCTACAACCGCGGTGAGAACCCGGAACCTCACCGTCGGTCCCCTACGGGAGTGCCACTTGCCGAGTCGGAGTTCGGATCCTCGGACGAGGAGCAAGCGACCCCGACATCGGTGGTGATGCGCCTACCAGCGGACCACTACAGCGGTGCTGGGAAAGAACCGGCACTTACCTGTGTCGCGGCGGAGCGGAGTCTCGTGTCGCCGGTTCAGAAACAACCCGAGAGGCGGAGTCCCACGGTCGTGGTGACTGGCGGAGTCTATGGCGGAGGAAGAACCACCCCGAGCCGACGGAGCGGTAAGCGACACCCTTGCGCTTCCCAGGTGCCGGTGGTGGCAACGGCGGAGAGAGGCCTAGCCCAGGCCCGAGCAGAGCGGAGAGCAGAACCATCACTTCCGGCGGTGGACGTCGGTCTGGAGGAAAAGGTTCCGGTGGGGAACCCAACGCAAGATGGCGGCGAGTCCCGTGAGATCCATGACATAATTTCCGGTGGGCACAGCGGAACCGGATGGAACAAGGACACGAGTGAACTGGAGTGCCAGTCCGATGGTACCGGGCAAGATAGCGAAAAGTTGCGGGTCGTAGCCCCGCGTATGTCGGCAGTGTCTCCCTATGCCCAACCCCCGGCTATAGTTAAAACCCCTGCCCCTGTCACTTTTTCCTATGGGTCCCAGTCTATTCAAGGGTTGTCTGGGGAGTCACGGGACACTTCTGATGAATGGACTGGGGTGATTGCTTTACCTCCGAGGAGAGATCGGGGAGGGAAGTGTTAACCTATGTGAAGTCTCCTGGGGTGAATCCTACTGTAATCAAGCCTGTGGCTAACGGGGAAGTCAATCGTTATGGTATGCACACTCATTCCAGTGGGATGTCTGGGGATTTGGGTAAAGTTGCTCATATTGTGCCCGGGGAACCCCCTATGTACCTCCAGTGTCGGCAAGAGTTGCAAGGAATCGCCTAAAAGCTTTGCTTTATTTCCACCATCCATGGGAGGGAGAAATTGAGTTTGAGATGGGTTCCACTGATGAGGATAGGGGATATAGTTCTGATGATGAGGAAGGATGATGAGGAGAATTGGGATACTGATAGTTCCATAGAAAATTGGGATCGTGAAGTATCAGATGAAAATTGGTATACTGAGACAGCAGAAAGGATAGCTTACATTTCCAGGAGATGCCTTAAGGAAGTGTATGGGCATGATCCTCTCAGTCCACTAGCATCCAGGCCAGAGTTATGGGCTGATTGTGGGTGTCCAGTATGTCACCCAGAGTGTTATAGTACTTCTGCTATAAACCCAGTGGACCATGCTGTGCGCAGGCCACCTTAAGAGGGTATGGTAGTACCAATAATGGATACTCCATCAGGGAGTAATCCTGGTTGTTACACATCTACGTTAGGATGTATCTGTTATTATGTTTATGATGAAAAGATATGTACTGTTGTGTTTTGCAGTGCTACCTGAAGGAAGGTTCCGCAAATTTAGATCCCAGCCGGGCCGTTGGGTTCCACCAGGGGGAGAATGTAGCCATGTGTAAAATTGGTGTAGATATCTCTTTCTCATGCTGGCAGTAAACCTGGTAAGTATGCAGGATTGCCAGTAGTCATCATGGAGGTTTGCCCTCAACCCCTGGTGATGTGTAAGATAGTAGCAAAGGAAGTGACAGCCTGTCTGTGTCCCCTTTTAGTGACACAGAGAAGAGGTGGGTCTTTCTGGAAGCTGATATATTGCACAGCACTTCCTAAAGTTAGTTCAGTCTGTTGGTCTTTGACTCTGTTCAGGAGAGTCATGTGGAGGTCTGCAATAGTGTTGCAGTGTCTGATGCAATAGCTGTGAGTCTGTGCAGCTCTGAGCAGAGAGACAGAGACAAGCTGGTGAATCTCCCTATGGGGAGAGGTGGAGAGCAACTCTATTAGAGGAGAAGAAACCTTCCTAATGGAGTGCAGCAAAGGAATGAGCGGCTAAGCTGCTAGCTGTGAGGGGCAGCTTGCCCATACCACCAAGCAATAAAGATGCCCTGTTCAAAGATAACCCCACTGTGTGAGTGTGGAATTACTCAACAGTGGATGACACCACCAAGAAGGAGTTCCTCATCAGAACCATCTCCTTGCGGACGCAGAGATCCTGATGAGGTGGAGGCGCTGCACTGGATATAGGTAGGACTCAAGCACACTACCTCAGCTGCCTGTCTGGGTTGGCAATCCCCACACAACATCATGCGGGAAACTCAGGAGTCCTGTTGCCAACAGGTGCACCACCAGACACTACCATGTAATGGGGACTGGTTAGACCACAGGGGCCAATGTGAGATTGGGTGGGTCAGGCTAGGCCAGAAAATCCGTTACAACTGTATAAATTGCTTTTGAATTTGTTGCATTATGGTTGGGTTGTCATGTATGTTTTGTCTAGAGAAAGGAGTTTCATGGTCATTGATAATCTTCTTTTTTATTATGAGAGGCAGTTGGGCTACCATATAGGGTATAGATTGACATCATATAGGTGCCCCTACTCTCTCATTTACCATAAGATCATTATTCTCGGCTTAAATTTCCTCAATCGAATACATTGTCCACACATGTATTCACCCATATGCATGTTACATTTATATTCATATTTTTTTTTTAAATATCATGTGGTGTGGATACTAAGTATAATACATTGTTCAAGCATATGATTTTTGAAAAAAACAACTATAATATATTAATATTTATATACCAGCTGATATACCCGGCGCTGCCCAGGATTTAATGTTCTGGCTTCCCCTCTCTCTCTCTCTCTCTCCCTTCTACTGTCTCCCCCCTCTCTTTCTCCCCCGTTCACAGCAATACGCCCCCCCCACCCTTCACAGCTCCATTACCCCCCCTGTTCACAGCTCTGGTCCCCCCCCTCCCAGTTCACATCTCCGATTTCCCCCCCCCCCTGTTGCCAGCTGTGATTCCCCCTGTGTATTTGTCAGCTGAGCTGACTGAGTGGGAAGTTTGAGTCAGTGTGTGTGTGTGTGTGTGTGTCAGTCAGTGTGTGTGTGTGTGTGTCAGTCAGTGTGTGTGTGTGTGTGTGTGTGTCAGTCAGTGTGTGTGTGTGTGTGTGTGTGTGTGTGTGTGTGTGTGTCAGTCAGTGTGTGTGGGTGTCAGTTAGCATGTGAGTGTGTGTGTCAGTCAGCGTGTGAGTGTGTGTCAGTCAGCGTGTGTGTGTGTGTGTGTGTCAGTCAGCGTGTGTGTGTGTGTGTGTCAGTCAGCGTGTGTGTGTGTGTGTCAGCGTGTGTGTGTGTGTCAGTCAGTCAGTGTGTGTGTGTGTGTCAGTCAGTCAGTGTGTGTGTGTCGGTCAGTCAGTGTGTGTGTGTCGGTCAGTCAGTGTGTGGGTGGGGTGGCTGGGTTGGGTGGTGAGTTTGGTGGGTTGGGTGGTGAGTGGTGAGTTTGGTGGGTGGGTTGGTTGGTGAGTTTGGTGACTGGGTGGGTGTGTGGGTTGGTGACTGAGTGGGTGGGTGGGTGACTGAGTGGGTGGGTTGGTGACTGAGTGGGTGGGTGGGTTGGTGACTGGGTTTGACTGAGTGGGTGGGTGGGTTGGTGACTGAGTGCGTGGGTGGGTTGGTGACTGTGTGGGTGGGTGACTGAGTGGGTTTGACTGAGTGGGTGGGTTGGTTGGTGACTGAGTGGGTGGGTTGGTTGGTGACTGAGTGGGTGTGTTGGTGACTGGGTGTTTGGGTGGGTGACTGGGTGTTTGGGTGGGTGACTGGGTGTTTGGGTGGGTGACTGACTGAGTGGGTGGGTGACTGCATGGGTGAGTGGGTGGGTGACTGAGTGGGTGGGTCACTGGGTGGGACCATGACAGTGTCGGTGACTGAGTGGGTGACTGGATGTGTGACTTTGACTGAGTGGGTGGGTGACTGGCTGGGTGGGTGACTGGCTGGGTGGGACCGTGACAGTGTCGGTGACTGAGTGGGTGACTGGGTGGGTGACTTTGAGTGGGTGGGTGAGTGGGTGGGTTGGTTGGTGACTGACTGTGTGACTTTGACTGAGTGGGTGACTTTGACTGAGTGGGTGGGTGGGAGACTTACCTTGACCGGGTGGGTGGTGGCTCCTGGCGGCAGACGGTTCCCCTCCTGGCCCTGATATATCCGTGGCATCTGCCTGGGGCAGGAGGTGGGCTCGGGAAGTTGGCGGGGGGGCAAGAGGGGCAGGAGGGCCGCGCCACGCTTCCCCTCCGTTCCTCGTTGGGAGCAAGGGGGGAGGAGCCTGTATTTTGCGGCTGGGGCAGGAGGGCCGCACCGCGCCGTTCCTCGTTGTGAGTGAGGGTGAAGGAGCGTGGAGTTGGCGGCTGGTTAGGGCCGCGCCGCCCTTCCTCTCTGTTCCTCGTTGTGAGTGAGGGGGAAGGAGCGTGGAGTTGGCGGCTGGTTAGGGCCGCGCTTCCCCTCCGTTCCTCGTTGGGAGTGAGGGGGGAGAAGCCTGTATTTTGCGGCTGGGGCAGGAGGGCCGCGCCGCGCTTCCCCTCCGTCCGGGAGCCGTGCAGGGCGGCGCACGTGAGGGTGAGTGTGATGGGGCTGATGGGGATGCTTTGTGTGTGTGGTGTGTGTGGTGTGTGTGGTGTGTGTGGTGTGTGTGTGGTGTGGCAGTTGGGTGACGTCATAGAGCCACCAATCTGATTGGCCAGAGGCTGAGGACCAATCAGATTCACCGCATCTAGCACCAACCATACAAATTTCGAATTTATATATTAAGATCAAGACATTGTTTTATATTATATAATATATTATATAATCACCCTCAGTAGTTTTATTTCCAGTTTCCTTTACCGTCTACAGTGGCGGCCGCCTTTAGTCTCATGCGGCTCTCTCCGCGGGTTTTTTTTAAATGCAGCGGCGCGCGGCTTTTTTTTTTAGTTTTCCCGCGCCGCGGGCGCTTTCAATGATAAGCGCCATTAGCGACTGACTGAGTGGGTGGGTGACTGCATGGGTGAGTGGGTGGGTGACTGAGTGGGTGGGTCACTGGGTGGGACCATGACAGTGTCGGTGACTGAGTGGGTGACTGGATGTGTGACTTTGACTGAGTGGGTGGGTGACTGGCTGGGTGGGTGACTGGCTGGGTGGGACCGTGACAGTGTCGGTGACTGAGTGGGTGACTGGGTGGGTGACTTTGAGTGGGTGGGTGAGTGGGTGGGTTGGTTGGTGACTGACTGTGTGACTTTGACTGAGTGGGTGACTTTGACTGAGTGGGTGGGTGGGAGACTTACCTTGACCGGGTGGGTGGTGGCTCCTGGCGGCAGACGGTTCCCCTCCTGGCCCTGATATATCCGTGGCATCTGCCTGGGGCAGGAGGTGGGCTCGGGAAGTTGGCGGGGGGGCAAGAGGGGCAAGAGGGGCAGGAGGGCCGCCCCACGCTTCCCCTCCGTTCCTCGTTGGGAGCAAGGGGGGAGGAGCCTGTATTTTGCGGCTGGGGCAGGAGGGCCGCACCGCGCCGTTCCTCGTTGTGAGTGAGGGTGAAGGAGCGTGGAGTTGGCGGCTGGTTAGGGCCGCGCCGCCCTTCCTCTCTGTTCCTCGTTGTGAGTGAGGGGGAAGGAGCGTGGAGTTGGCGGCTGGTTAGGGCCGCGCTTCCCCTCCGTTCCTCGTTGGGAGTGAGGGGGGAGAAGCCTGTATTTTGCGGCTGGGGCAGGAGGGCCGCGCCGCGCTTCCCCTCCGTCCGGGAGCAGTGCAGGGCGGCGCACGTGAGGGTGAGTGTGATGGGGCTGATGGGGATGCTTTGTGTGTGTGGTGTGTGTGGTGTGTGTGGTGTGTGTGGTGTGTGTGGTGTGTGTGTGGTGTGGCAGTTGGGTGACGTCATAGAGCCACCAATCTGATTGGCCAGAGGCTGAGGACCAATCAGATTCACCGCATCTAGCACCAACCATACAAATTTCGAATTTATATATTAAGATCAAGACATTGTTTTATATTATATAATATATTATATAATCACCCTCAGTAGTTTTATTTCCAGGTTCCTTTACCGTCTACAGTGGCGGCCGCCTTTAGTCTCATGCGGCTCTCTCCGCGGGTTTTTTTTAAATGCAGCGGCGCGCGGCTTTTTTTTTTAGTTTTCCCGCGCCGCGGGCGCTTTCAATGATAAGCGCCATTAGCGCTTATCTGTTGAAGCGGCCGCCGCGTGGGAAACTCCGTTCAAATCGGAGAAAAGCCCCGCATTTATCCCGGCAAGCTTTAGAATAAAGCTGGCCGGGACAGTATGAACACGACTATTTTTTCTCTTATTCAATAGATGTTGACATCTTACATATATATATACACCGATGGTTATTCCATACTACTACAGGTTTATATGTGTTCACACATTGGTTAATTTGTCCATCTCATTGTTAGGTGCTTTCTTTCTTTTATTAGAAACATGCATTTAAGTTTATGATGTTTCTTTTTAAGTCTGCTTTTTTGTCATTTGTTTTTCTATGTTGAAAGATACACCGAGTACTCTAATGTTTTTAAATTGTTTTGGTGTTATTTGACCAATAAAGTTGTAATACTTTGTATGTTCCACGGCACGCGCTTACGTCATCACACAGATCATGGGTATTTAAATAGACTGGTGAGTACACTAAATAGTGACCTTGAAAAAGAGCTTACGCTCGAAACGCGTTGGTGGGGTTTGCATACCCCGTGATGTAGCTGTCTTTGGATGATCCATTAAATACCGTCAGTTTTATGGGTACACGCTTTCTTGGACATCATTTATTCACTTGTTTCCTGGGTATCAGTGCCTATTTTTCTCACCACGTTGTACCCCTTTCACTTCTACTGCTCTCTTTCACCTTCAACCTTGTTTTCCTCACTGCCCCTTACCTGTGGAACACCCTCCCACTCAGTACACACCAAGCACCCTCTCTTCCCACCTATAAGTTAAACCTTAACACTCACCTCTTAAATGAAGCGCTTCAATTGACTCATGGCTACTGTCCCACACCCACAGTCACCCCTGCCAACCATTGTGGCCAAGCACTGCCGTCTACTGCACTTACAGTATTCCCTCACCTGCTGTCTCTGTAAATCTCCCAACAAACCACTTAGATTGTAATCTCTCCAGGACAGGGATTTCCTTTCCTATTGTCTGATCTTGTTTGTTGCACTTATTGTATTAATATTCCCTGTACAGGCAGTCCTCGTTTTACAACGCTTCGCTTTACAACGAATGGCTTATCCAACGCTATGCAATGCGTACCTATATACATTTTTACAACGCCAAAACGGCTTATCCAACGCTCTTACGACGCTTTGCAACGTTGTGTATGTGTGTATATGTATACACATTCACATAAACAACGTTGCAAAGCGTCGTAAGAGCGTATATATAATATTATATTATACTATATAATATTATATTATACTATATAATATATTATTTATTATATTATATATATACACTATATATAATTTATGTGTGTGCTGCATATCTTATTGCCTGCGTAAAATATTTGGTGTATTTTAGTGTTAAAAATGCCTTCAGGAACGGAACCTTTCATTTAAACAGTGTTCCTATGGGAAAACGTGTTTCGCTTTACAACGTTTCGCTTTACAACACCATTTTGAGTAACACATTGTGTCGGATAACCGAGGACTGCCTGTACTGTATTATCTCTGTTGTAAAGTGCTGACTACAGCTGTGGGTGCTATGTAAATTAAGATATACATAAATATACAATTCACTGAGGCAGAAACATTTCAATAAATGTTTTACCATTCAATGCCCTGCAACACAGATCGAAAAATCTCACAATATTGACTATAATAATCTTCAAGCTGTGGCTATCAAGATAAATAAAAAAAACAAAAAATGCAGCTAGGCAAACTACCAATATTGCTATCCTAACTATATACCATATTTTTCATGATGACTATAAGAAATTTGTAGGAACTTTCCAAATTCAGGACAGCATAATGTACTGTACCTAACACACAAACAACTTGCCTTTCTATGGTTCTACTTAAAGCAGCAATACCAGCTACTCTTATTTATTTATTTTTCCAGAATTACTGAGATATTTTCTTTTTTATGTGCCGTTGCCTCTGGTTCCATTTGAGGAACCAAGTCTCACTTCCACGGGCCAATAGGAAACTGCACAGTCATCAGAGCATGATATTGCAGCCACCTATTAGAAAACCCCGGCAGTCGTCTTTGATTTTACACTTATTTTACTAACATAAAAAGGTGAAGATCTTGCAACCTACAGGTTATTGGAGCTTGGAATAGTGTGGTTCAGCTCTAGGAACCCCCAATTTCCGATTCTGTGAAAAACTATTTTCCCGAAAATGGGAAATCAGTTCAGTAGATTCCATGGATTGGACTTATGTCCAGTAGCAGTAAAATGAAGGCTCGGATGCAACCAATGGAGGGATAAGTAAGATTATTATAAGAGATTGTACAGCGTTGGTTGCTAGAATAAATGTGCTGTGCCACTGTCACCAACAGCAAGATGTTGCCATGATCCTTGTTGTCTAACTCTGATCCCAGTGCATCTTGGTCTACACGGATTCTGTATCTTTATGGAAAATGGAGACTTGACAAACCAAAGCTGGACTACAAGCTCATAATTTCTTGCTCCATGGTATAATACTGCACTATAGTGCACGGAAACCCAGAATACCAGCCTCTGATAAAATCATTTCTAAGGTTTGTAAGGGAGAAGAGAAAAGGGACAGATATATATGTTTTATTAGGTATTCATTTTCTTACAATTGTATTCCTTGATGCATAATTGTATAAATCTATAAAATATCAGGCTTGGGAGTAAATGACTCAAGAGTGTAAGTTCTCCTATGAGATGTGTTATGCAAACATAACATACTTATCAAATACAATTTAAAGTTGTCTTCTGAGAGCCTACTTTATTAGGAATTTATATTAATAGTACTATTATTGAATTGTCAATTCAGGGGTGTCAATTCACACATTTTAATGAATAATATTAAAATGAAACTGTTGGAAAATGCTACAAATCCCAGTAGCAAATTGCAGCAATTAAAACGGTTTCAGCTTCCAAAAGGTTATACAGTATCTAAATTGAATTAATATTATTGATAAAGTCACTGGTCATTACTTGTAGGGAAGGAAGAAAATACAGATTTAGCTCAATTTGGATTTAGATCTAAAACCTAACCTATTATAAGAGAAGATATTTACAGTATAAAGGGATTGGTGACACTTTAGAAATGTAGGATTGAAGTTTGCGGTGGAGGCAAATCTACTAAACAATTTTTGGAAGGGATCTTCTATAAACAACCATGTACAGGAGTGAGGGAGGCAAATTACTTTAAATTAACTACTGTAGGTTTAATTACAGGTGTTTTTAAATACCTAGATATTAACCGGAGCAATAAGATTAGAAGTACAGCTATGGAGAAAGCTTTTGAGGTGTCCTAGAAATTACATGACCCAAATTATTGGGGCAATACTCTAATACCAAACCATGCAGAGGTACTAACCAATATTCAAGTGAGGGAACATTTGGGAAATTATGATAGTATTATGGTCTTGTTCAAAATAATATCTCAAAACGTTATTATATGGAAAGACTTTTACTTTTAGAAAGCCAGACTTTAGTCAAGTGGGGAAGTTTTTACAAGGAATTAAAAGGGACGTTTGCGCAGGAACAAACAGAAAGGTACTGTAAATGGGCAGTCTTTAAATCGCTTTTTGAAAAGTACACGTATACCTTTGGGTCATAAAAGTTTTTAAAAAATCTAAACAATGTGGCTAAATAAACAGTTAGAGGAAGAAATTGAAAGGACGCGGCAGGCGTTTGCATAGAGCAGCGTTTCACAATCGAGGTTGCCGTGATAGGATTTCCCCGGACACCCAGAGCAGGGAGATGCTAGGGGGATAGGCACTTTCTGCCATCCTGATTGGGTGCTGCTGGGTCCTGTTTATTTTTCTGTGGCTGTTTGTCCTTTGTTTTTCTGTGGCTGTCTGTCTTATTTGTGTGTGTAGTGGCCTGTCTTGTGTGTGCGGGTGCATGTGTGTGTGCATGCGTGTGTAGCGGTCTGTCTCGTGTGTGTGTGTGTGTGTGTGTGCGTGTGCATGTGCGTGTGCGTGTGTGTAGCGGTCTGTCTCGTGTGTGTGCAGTGGCCTGTCGTGTGTGTGTGTGTGTGTGTGTGTGTGTGTGTGTGTGTGTGTGTGTGTGTGTGTGTGTGTGTGTGTGTGTGTGTGTGTGTGTGTGTGTGTGTGTGTGTGTGTAGCGGTCTGTCTCGTGTGTGTGCAGTGGCCTGTCTTGTGTGTGTGTGTGTGTGTGTGTGTGTGTGTGTGTGTGTGTGTGTGTGTGTGTGTGTGTGTGTGTGTGTGTGTGTGTGTGTGTGTGTGTGTGTGTGTGTGTGTGTGTGTGTGGCGGTCTATCTCATGTGTCTGTAGCGGTCTGTCGACTGCAGCGGCTGGATCCGTGTGTGCAGCTGTTTGTACTATTAGAGGGGTACTGCCTCAGCAACTGAGCATAATGAAAAGGGCATTGAGAGAACAAAGGTTGAGAACCACTGGCTTAGAGGCATAACTTGCAAATTATAGGGAATGTAATACAAGTGGTAATTTTAACCAATTGGGTACCTCAAGATGTAGTCACTATGCCATGGGGTCTGGATATGGGGCTATGTCATGTACAAAGTGCTTATTTTTACGCTTTGATCGTGTCCTGCATACCATTTGAGCACTGGAGGCCATCTGCAGAAAAGGGAAATGGAAGGAGAGGACTCCTCTTCCGTTTCCCAGTTGAGGGCCGCTGCTGTCACGTGACCATTTTCAAAAGAGTCACATGACCGCGCTGTGTCGGAGGGGCTGTGGCCTCACCCCTCCAAAACTGAAAGGGTTAATGAGCATTTGGCTAACAGAGGCAGTAGTGCAAAGGCAGCTTGAAGAAATCTCATTAAATAAAGCACCTGACTGTGATGGCATACAGTCAGTGGCAGATTTCCAATTAGGCCAGCTAGGCCCGGGCGTCAAAATTTGGGGGCGGCAAAAATGTCCACCCCCATATACAGATGCCTCACTCTCAGGCCTATTGGGCCTGATGGGAAGGCACTTACATGTGGCTGCCGTCTCCTTGCTGCCACCCTCCTTCTTCCGAATTGCAGCCTCAAATGACACCATGGATGTCACCTACATGACCTCACATGGCACCTCGTTGCCATGGCAACATGACATTGCGCCGCAAATTATGTCATCAGATCACGTTACCATGGCAATGCGACACCATGCAATGTCACGTTGGGGACGTCTGTGACATCATTTGACGCTGCGATTCGGAAGGAGAAGCAGGGCGGCAGCAAGGAGGCGGCCGCCACATTTAAGTGCCTAGGGGCGGCGGATCTTGAAATCAGTCGCTGCAAAAAGTACACCCATTGGTTCTGAAGGCGCTCAATGCAGTTATAGCCAGACCGTTATATTTAATATACAAGGACTATACGTTGTCATAAAGCAGACACTGTGACTTTATTGAAACATCAGGTGTCAGTCGTGCTCAAATCTTTATTCTTCCACCTAAAGCACATAGCCAGGATTAAGCACTTGATCCCCCCAGAGGATCTTTCTATGCTTGTCCATGCCTTTGTGTCCTAACACCTGGACTACTACAATGCACTCTACATACTATACTGTATGTCTTCCGGAAAAAGAGCTGTGCCTCCTGCAGCTGGTGCAGAATACTGCGTTCAGGTTAACTAACCAGACACGTTCTTGCCACATGACACTTCTGTTCTCCATTCTCTGCATTGGCTGCCTGTAAAATGGTGAATTTATTTAAAGATTGGCTTATTGACATTCAAACACTGCATGACCAGGGTCCCAGCGATCTGAAAGAGCTTCTAGTTCCCTACACTCCCATTCGCTCACTTTGATCTGCAGATGACGGACTTCTTACAGTTCTTACAGACTTCTTTCCCAAAATCTCCTTGACTCCCATCGGGGCGCGAGCTTTTAGCCACGATGCACCCATAATTTGGAACAGTCTGTATCATACAGTTCGAGTGGTCCCCACTCTGGAAATCTATAAATACAATTTCAAGACCTACCTGTTTACCCAGGCATTTAATTAATGAGCCGCAACCTGTCAGTCATTTAATAGCTACAGTACCTTCCCATCCTGTATTGCATCTTTCCTTGTGTATGGTCTCTTTAATAAACAAAAAAGACAGAGAACCCTGATGCTACTGTAGTGGTGTTCCCCTGGCCCCCCTCTGTACCTCCGCTGCGGGGGGTGATGTGGGGGCTGAGCAGGGAGCGTTCCGGAGGTTCCGCGGTGACCCGATAGTACAGGGCGCTGCCATGTTGTGTCTCGCACATGCGCAGTACCAATGCACGACGGGAGGCTCAGAGGAAGTTTGCGCATGCACAGTGAATAGCGCGCAAAGGCTGGCCAATAGAAGAGAGGCTCTGACCTGGGACTACAATTCCCATGAGCCTCATCAGGGACACGTAATGCCGGAGAGCGATTAGGAGAGGAGGATTGTGAGCAGGCAGGAAAGGGAAGCGTGGGGGAGAGACCACGCTAGCAGTGCGCCCCGGGGAAGCAAGGGGAGAGGAGGTGTGTGTTGCAGGGGGTCAATGACCCACCTGCATAGGCCAGAGATTTCCCTTAGGCCCCAGCGCAGACCCTGAGTCACCACCAGCTTGTGGTACTGCAGGGAACAGCCATAAATAGGGACAGCATACCCTTTACTGTACTAGCAGACAGGGACACAGTATTCTTTCTGCGCTGCTGTGCGGTCAGTGGTTTGGGAGCAAGCTGCTGCAGACAAGCAACTACTCGTAGGAGACTACGCTGGATCGGCGGATCCTTTGCGAAGCAAAATTACCGACTGCGGACGCGGTGGGAAGGTATTATAAATAAGTGCACCAACACCGGTACCTGCAGGCGCTGATCCCACCTTGGGGGAGGGGTCTTTGGGGACACTGGGTTGAGTGACCAAGGGACTGGTCCAGTACATTGGACATGGTGTGGGGTACACGCGGTGGTGGGAGAAGGGGGACATTGCTCCAGTTGAAGTGTGGCCAGGCCACAGGTGTCTGATTGCTACGTATCAGCTATTCATGCACTGTGATTATATGTGTGATAGGTGTATGTTTAGGTTTTGCATTCACTTACTAGTAAAAGGATACAACGTTGTTGCTTATTATCATTATTCTTGCCTAGGGAATCTTACTTATTGGGGATCCTGGGTAAGTGGAGGCGCTGCCAAGTACATATTGTTACCCCAGGCTCCCAGTTAGCAGAGGCCCAGATATCGCTGAGCCAGCAGGTATATACAGCATTAGTAGTCTTTCTATATCAGCAGGAAAGAGGGCTACACTACATTCAACATTACAAATCATATAGTTAAATACTTATCTGTTCTCTCATAAGTGAGGGTCACTCCGTTAAATTCTTTGGCCAAAGCATTTGCAAGCTTGCAGACCACGTTAAGGCGTGCCCTCTCTATCTTTGCTGATGGCACTAAATCATATAAGCTTATACAATCAGAGCAGTATGTAATTTTTCTGCAGAAGAATTTGTATAGACAGGCCATTTTTATCCCAAGGGCAGTACGATGACACTGGGTCACCCCTTGAGATTGGAGGAAAGAGATTTCATAGGCAGCTAATTAAAGCATTGTTTTAAAGTAATGTGGAATGTACTACCCATGGAATCCGTGATGGCAGATACAGTAGATACAGTAGTATAATTAAGAAAAGTTTAAACATCTTTTTTAGAAATGAAAGGTACACTGGGATATGCTGAATACGTTAAATCATTGAATGAGCATTGATCCCAGGAGAAATCTGGTCTCCATTATAATAATCAGGAAGTTAATTAAAATCATTAAATAATCTCATTTAATCATATACTGTTGCATTTCCGTTACATAATGCACTGTTATGGAACAACCTCATGCTTTAAATAAGTAGCACAACTTGTAATTAGAGAACATAACAAACTTGAAAGAAGGTTTCACCCATCCCTGTGTATGGGTGACATTAAGGGTGCCATGCTTCTTCAACTCAACAGCTCAACCTTGATACTTACAGCATGGGAGTTTATGAAGCTAAAATATGCAGGCATTTAACAGCAAAATTCAGATGCCTAGCAGCCATAAGAAATCTTCTTTAGCGTTCTCACTAATAACTGGGGCAATCATGGGCTGGTCATTTTATTTGGCTTCCATTCGGTATTTTCCAAAGTACACTGTTTGCTACTAAAAGGGATAGCAACCCATTGCTCTGCAATGCATTGCCGGACCCAGCGTTTGTAAGGAGCTTCCTTTGATATTGTCATTTGTGAGTTTTGTTTGAGTTTCATTTTTACTATGATAACAATATTTTCTTTA
The DNA here is from genome assembly GCF_040206685.1 of Ascaphus truei. Lineage (NCBI taxonomy): Eukaryota > Metazoa > Chordata > Amphibia > Anura > Ascaphidae > Ascaphus > Ascaphus truei. The sequence goes on along the minus strand of NC_134483.1, from coordinate 489,741,070 downwards.
ACTTTAGATAGTACAGTATGTGTATAACAAGACTATACAGTATGTATGCCTGCTGAAGAAACAACGCCTAGCACTGAGCAGGGTTAGGCATTACACTGGCAAAATATGCTCAGTCTGCCATCTAGCTGTGCCTAAAATGGGAATGTCATAGATGGTTTTAGTGACACCTTAAACATACGCTCTCATGATTTCAAATGTAACTAGAATCAAGCTGTCCATCACAACACTACTTCAGTGCTGATGCAGCGCTGTATTAAGTCACAAACCCTTTCACTGTAGAGGGGTTAAGGTGTACAGTATAATTAAGCCATCATTAGATTTATTCAGTATAGTGAGAACTTGAAGTGATGTGAGCTAAAGATACATCAGCTTTTATTCAAGTGAGTGGACGTTGATACATCAATAACTGCGTTATGATGTACAGTATCTCTGCAAGTACAACAGGGATCAATATGTCTCTCTCTCCTTATTCCCTTGGTTTCTGTCCGTTTATGGTTATTCAATCTCCCTTCGTCTCTTCCAGCTTTGGAAATCTTCTCTTTCTCTGTACTCCACGTTACCAGTTCTTCTTGGTTTCTCTCTCACTGTAGTGCATTTCTCCTTTCCTTTTAATCTACCTAGTATTACTTTTAGTGCATTGAGACTAGACGCAGGATATCAAAAAGTAAAATTGTTACTTATATAGTGATAACTGGTCCAGCTATCTCTCTACCTACCCTATCATGTAAGTTCTAGTAAGACACAGACAGTGACAGGCTGTCCTATGGGGTTTTCCCCCTCCTCGTGCTGATTTCCTGAGTGACCGGAGTGGTAGTGCATATATTGGGCTCTCCCTCTTTGAGCTACAGGAAGGAAGTGCCTAAATTATAGTATGAAGTTCAGCCCCTTAGGGGTGGGTCCTTCAGTCTGTTATTGGGTTTCCAAACTATCCCTTCATGGAGTAGGAGCTCTGAGCTCTCCTCCCGGCTGGGAGAGAGAGACATGTGCTCCGTCCCTCATGGGCTGAGGCACTAATTAAATCCAGAGAGGCCTCACTATTACCAGCAGGCCAGTACCATCCAGAAGCCAGGGATCTACCTTATCAACTGAAGCATTCGCTGCTATAATAAAGATCATCCTCATTTATACTTCTGGCTCCGCGGTAGTCTGTGCGGAGGGAGTATTGTGAGTAAGGGCTGTCATAGCGGGGACCGCCTTCAGCCTTGCTGAAGCCCCCTATGTCTAGAGGTGCTGTCACCAAGAAGAAGAACCAGAGGAATTCCTAAAAGTCTGACTGTCTTCCCCCACACCATTGCAGGTACCTCAGCTCTCCTGTGCCAAACAGGTAACCAGCACTACACCTAGCAATAGCCATGACTAAATCTCCCTGTATGTAAAAGGATAAATCTTTTATTTATGGGGGGGCACAGGGGGTGGGTAATGTATTTATTAAATATAATGATGTTTATTGTGGGTCACTGTATTGTTTTTATTGTGGGTACTGGGGGTGGAGGGGGGGGGTGTTCCCAAACGGTATGTGGGTAGGCCTCCCTTGTGGGTACTGGGTGAGGGAGGTTAGGCCTCACGGGGATGGGGGGTTAGTGTGGGAGGGTATGTAGGGGTCCCGAGTGGTGGGTGAGGGTGGGTTAACCCCTTAATGACTGTAGCGGTTAATAACCGCTATGGTGATTAAGGGGTTAGGGGACATTACTTAGGATGTTTTCATTCTTGTGTCTGTTTTGCAGCAGTGGAGGGGGCATGGGGAGGATAAAGATGAGGATGGCCTTCATCGTGGCAACCGGTAATGGGTAAGTGCTATATGTATTTAATGTCTTTATTCTTGTTTTTGTATTTTAAATACACAAGGGGTGTATGTTGTTTATTGCAATGTTTATTGGGGGCAATTGTCCCCAATAAACATGCTATTCTGCCTTAACCCTTCATTGCCTTAGCGGCTATACGCTATGGTAATGAAGCAGCATTTCTGTATTTAAATAATATTGTGCAGGATCAGGGTGTCCCCTCAGCTTTGATTTGTGGCTCAGAGACCCCCTGCTCACTGTACAATATTATTACAAATACATTGATGCTGCTTCGTTACCGTAGCACATAGCCGCAAAGGTAAGGAACGACTGTTTATTGATATGTATGTTTTATTTATACTGTAGATGTGCAGAGGGTCTCCGGAGCTGAAGCGCTTTAGTTTTAGGTCTGGGGACCCCCTGCTTCCCGAGATACAGGCCCCTTTATGGGGTGCCGGTATCCCTCTGCTTGGTTTACATGCCGCGGTCACGTGATCAGGACCTTTAAATGCAGAGGGATACCGGCACCTCGTAAAGGGGTCTGTATCTCGAGGAGCAAGGGGGCCCCGGACCTGAAACCAACACGGTTCAGCTCCGGAGACCCCCTGCACATCTACACTATCAATAAAAATGGTTTTTCAACAATTTTTAATGTGCCGATGTTTGCGCAGAGAGAGCAGCGGATCTCTCTCTGATGCAGACATAACTCGCCAGGGGACGGCTTCTCGGCAGTTTCTCGCCAGGCAGCCGTCTCGCCTCCGCTTATTAGCCATTATTTCAAATGGTGGTGGCGCATTCATTCGCCAGGGATTCGGCCCTCCCTGCATACAGCGAGGTTAACACGCCAAAAACCTGGCGAATTGAAACCCTGGCGAATGCAATTTTTCGGCCCTTTCTGCATAGGCCCCTTAGTCTTAATGGATGAATTGTCTCTCCTGTTGTACTGCAGGTGGAACAACTACATCCACCCTAGGTTCCAACTTTTTACCCATAAAGTATGTTTTAATTGTGAGTTTACGAAGGAATTTGTTTGCGTCTATAAACAAGTCAAAGTTACTGTGTTCCCTCAGCGGTGCAAAAGATAAGCCCTTAGAAATTACATCACGCTGCAATTCTGTTAATGAGACTAAACTGAGATTGAAGATATTATCAATTACTTTGAACTTCTCTTTGGTTCTCGCTCTCTTTCTTCTCCCCCTCTTTCCTCTGAAAGTCTGCCTCTTTTTATTGTTAGTCTTGGTTCTCTCTCCATCAATGGGAGAAACCGATTGCCCGTGTCCCATAAAGTAGAAGGCTCCTCCGCCCCTAAAAAAGCATCTGACCTATCTGGCCCTCTATGGGTAGTGGGACTAGTATCTCTACTCCTATCCCTTCTATCTGGATTATTCCTATTATCCGGGGAGGGATGAGACCTATGATATCTTTCTTTTTCCCTTCAATCTCTCTTCTTGATCAATAGGGTTATAGTTGGCCCGGTCACGATCATATGACTCTTGCTTAGGTTGTTGGATAATCTTTTCTGTATATGGATGTCTATTAGCCTGGTGTGAATTTTTTTTTTATCTTTTTCATCTCCAACCCTTCTATCTTTGGAGGGTATTCTACATCTATTGTGTTTTTTGTTATTTTTATTATTATTATTGCTTTGGTATCTTTTATGATGAGCACTATTATCTCTATAGGTTGATCTTCCCTGCTCCTGAATCCTCCTAGTATTTCTATTTTTATTCCAATTTCTTTGTTCTCCTTTCAAATAATCGTCTTCATCTCTCCTGAATTTGCGCTATTTTAAATTATTGATTTTTTCTTCACGAGTATCTAGTTTTTTTCTGTAGTATTTTGTCTTTTTCTTTAAACTCGTTAGTGTTCTCTAATGGAATAAGTATATCTTTGATGATCTCAAAATCCTCATAAAAAAATTTTCAGATGGATTTTTTGTTGCTTTATGATTAGATCTATCAATTCCTGAGAGCACTTATCTAGTATTTTATTTCAATTACTCAGAAAATCACCATCTTCTAGATCGAATGATGGATTTTTTCGGATCCTTAATCCCTCAGGCTGCGGCCAGGCAGGGAGCGGGCACGCTGGCGCTTGTGCGCTGCGCTCTGCTCGGCGGGCGATTTGTGGTCGGCTAGGTGCGCGCTTGCCTGGGGGCGCGGCCACGAAGTCATGGAGCTGGTTCGCCCTCATTGGGCGAACCACTCACATGACGCACTTGCGGGCGGTAAATTCAAATTTGCTTGCTCTGCAAGCATCTAAGTGCCGCGCATGCTCAGGCGCTTGCTCACGCTGGCCACACACATTGCCTCAATGTATTTCATAGCGGCCAGCGTGAGCACGCCCGCCCACTTAGTGCCACCCTGACCGAGGCCCTAGGTATCCTACCACAACTCTTGTATTTTTCTAAGAAGGTCACATCCAACCATTTTTTAGTATCTTTCAACAACAGTTTTTCCAATTTCACAAACTCTGTTTCTACAATGTTACCAATATTATTATTCGATGTTACTTCCTCATCTGGTATAGCGTCAAAATTCACATTTCTAAGTAATCTTTTAGAAAAGACATTCGAAGTTACACTGGAAATGTCCATGTTCAATAAATTCAAAGTAAGCAGCCCAAACACCAGAAAACAAGTAAATGTGACAAGGTGAAGGTGTGAAAGAAGGCGCTAAACACTAGGAGTGATCACTAACTATAAAGTGACAACAAATATTAACATGAAAAATACAATATAAATATTTGCAAATAAATGTGCAACAAGTGATACAATTAAAGTTGTAACTCCCTGCTCAGACCCTCTGGTAGTGCTTGTCTTCACTGGTCATTTTTTATCACCTATCGCGCTTTACAAGCTTAAGCACGATAGCAGGGGGGGGAAGCAACTCGAGCGATCTGGCATATTTTTGCTCGTCCGGAAAAAAATGCCCTGAACATGTTAGTGAATCGCGTCTTTGGCTTCACTTTTTTTCGTCCGAGCAAAACATTTCCAATCGGGCGCAAAAACGCGGAGCTCAGTGCATAGCCCCCTATGTATTACTTCCTAGTAAAACATCTCCAAACCAACTACTGAACTCAACTATTAAGTGACGCCAAAGGGATTCTTTATAGATAGGGACCTCCATGTATTAACACACTATAAAAAATGATACACAGATATTGTACATGTACGTACAAGGTCACTCTTTAGATGTTGTGTAATGATAACACTTATTGCGAGAGTAATTAATTTCCAGTTGCTATAGCCAAATATATGTAGGTGTTTTTATGAAATGAAGAACTGCTTGCGAACACAGAACAGGAACTGATCCAAAGCAAAATGATGTTACACTGCTTTCAAAATATGCGGCCGCAGTCATTCTGTGGATATAGCAAGCATGACCTTTCTTCCACATCGTCCACCCAGTGTATTAGTTGATATGATGGCTTTGCAATGTTATGCCTCTCCACTGGGACATGAGCTAAGAGCATCACTTTTTTTCACTCACACCATACTGAATACAAAGAAACATTACGCATGAATTATATCATACCTGTTGATCTTGTATTAGTTATAGCCAGGATGTTGTCAATAGCAGTGAGCTGAGGCAATTTTTATACAGATTAATAAAAAGTCAGTGATTTTTTATATAGAATTTCAATTATTAGATTTAAACAGATTTTTTTATTAGCCTTAATATCACCTAAAAACTTGCTAATCAATGATTACATTGAAAGAGTCATGTGATCAAGGAGCAAATCACATTTAACACTGCAGGCCATATTTACTAAGTAATGCTAAGTTGTAAGACATCTTATTATGGCCGATTAACAAGATGGGCCTGTAAAGTGCCGTACAGTTTAGCACCACTTTCTAATCATGGTCCTTAGCCTGTAATACTGTACATGCCAAGCTCATTGAAGTCAATCAACCTGAACCCCAATACATTTTATATTACACTCTCTCTACACTTCTATATTCATAACCTAATGGAAAAGGATGGAAAAAAAGATCTCTTTGGGAACTCAACTCAACCAAGGTTTTTAACAGCTAAATTTATATATTTTTTTCATTTGTTTAACCATTGCAATTTTTTTTACATAGAGCTATCAGACTTTATTCACAAATGGAAAAGTATTGTCAAATAACAAAAAATTGTTTAGGTACCAAGCCAGGATACTTGTAATATAGAAAATGAGGTTGGAAAACCATAGGGCGATAGTTACTAAGCAGTTGTTTTTGTGTGTGGACACTTTCTAATGCTGAAAGACACCCTACAGCCAATTTAAGTCCGTGGGCTGTGGAAGATGCCTTATAACAAAGGACTGCTTAGTAATTTATGGGCTACACCAGGGGTGCGCAAACTGGGGGGAGGGGGCAAAACTTTCTGTTACAGTTTTCTGTTTCAGTTACAGAGGCCACGCGCTATCTTCCCCAAAGCATTTAAATTAAATGTAAGGGGAGCGGGTGAGGTCTCTGTATATCACTTACCTTATCTCTGGCAGCTTCTGGCGACAGGTCGCCATGGCAACACGACGTTACATGACATCAGAAAACTCCGGAGACAAGGTAACTGGTGGGGGGATACTAGCGTGGTGGGAGAGCAGGCAGGGGGGCGCATACGAAAAAGTTTGCGCACCCCTGGGCTACACTAGATGCAACCTTCGAGCTCAGCCTTTTGCTTAGTTGTAGAAAGTAGAAATCGTCGTGTTAGTCCAGTTGCGATAGTGCAGAGTAAACGAGTACTTCAGTATTAAGTGATACCTTTTTTATTTGGACTAAAAATTGATAATACAGGACAACATTTTGAGAGTTCTTTCTCTTTCTCAGGTCAGAAATACCTAAGGAAGAGAGTAAAGCTCTCCAAAGCTTGTCTTATGTAACGGTGTTTGCCCGGGCCATTTTGGGCTCTCCGCACCGCGCTGGACCACATCACACATAGTTGCCATCTTTATTTCTTTGCTGAATTCGCACATGGTGCTCCTCTGCTGGGCAGCCGCCATGCCGATGCAATAAAGTACGCCAGCGTGCACATCTACATGTATCTCAAATGTATATGCCTCAGTTGTAATGCAATACCTCATGCTAGGCTAAACTCTCTCTCTCTGTATGCTGCACACGGTATCAGTCCAGTGTAAGTGCTATGTGGTGTATAATCTGGTTAATGGCTAGAAGTACCTAGGCTCAGCCCCACTGTACTTAACATGTCACCTATTGTCGGTTTTATATATAGCGTTGACCCATACCAGGAGTTCCTGACCCACGTTAAGCAGGCTACCCCCTAGACATCAAACAACTACCCTCCTCCAGGTGACCACAAGCAATAGCCTTGTCTCCAGATCTATATCACACCATACAGGGGCATCTAGGGTGTGCTTTGCGAGGGGCAACCTCCTGACTACCCCTAGGCTCCCTTCCTTCTAGCTGAAAGCTTGTCCTGTTTCCTATCTCAGCAGCACCTCCAAATGTAATGGTGTTTCCCAGAGCCAATCTCATATTGCCCCCCCTATGTGGACACTGACCCCTGTTACATGAAGTGTAGTGTGGTGCACCTGCTGGATTACAGAATCCCTGAGTCTCCCGCGGTGGTATGGGGAATGGCATCAGGACTGGCTTATGAGATTGTGCTGAGTTATACTCTCTCATGGTACAGCGCCTCCATCTCTTCCAGACCCCCAGCGTAGTAGGGAGGAGTCTCTGAAAGAGAACCTCTATGTGCACCTTCTTCCCAAGTGACTCCACAATCAGGACAGAAGCGATCTCTTTCTTTGGCATCCTTTATTGTCATCATACATGGACAGCCGCCCATCATAGCAGCCGGTCTTCTAGCCGCTTATCTCAGTTGCCAACCCAAAGGAAGTCCCTGACGGTACACTCCCAGGCAAGGGCACTGAAAGCAGGTCTAGCTCTTCCCGTACTCCCTGATGGAGTAAGAGGAATAGTCTTCCACACCACTCCCTTGAGGGAAGGCCACAAACACTGCCAGAGCCCTGACAGGTTGCTGGACAAGGTGGTGAGGCACACTGACTAAATTCAGGAAGTGCTGCATATTAAATAGATTCAGTAGGCACCACCCCTGTGTCACTGTAAGTGGACACAGAGTCTGATGTCACTTCCTTCACTAGATACTACACAGCACAGGAGTGTGAGGGCAAACCCCATGATTACTCCTGGCAACCTGCCCTTAACAGGGATTATTGCACAGGAGGAGAAAGGCATGTAACCCCAAAACTACACAGGGCTACACTTATAATATCAATTGTTAGTCCAAATAAAAAAGGTATCACCTAATACTGAAGTACTCGCTTAGTTGTATATTAACCTTAAACTTGGCACTTTTATTCATTACATTTTGTTTGGGGTTTTTTTTTTTACTTTATTTGTAGAAAAAGTTGGGTAATAACTATAAATGAACACTGATCTGTAATATGAGAATAGAACTAGTGAAAAGTCCATAAATCTACCTTACAAACTGTTCTTTTGTTTTTCATATAGTTGTATTCAGATTACTTCAAAAGTTGACAAACAACAGAAATATAGCGAACACGTTTTAGATACAATGGCATTCAGTCACACCTTTTCCAAAAACTTGAAAGCAGACTCATCCTAATTATAAGGGAAATCCCCTTATATTTATCAACACAGACAATATAATCCTCGAAAAAGCGTTACCAGCTAAACGTACGTCGGCATCCATAGACGTAATGACGTCATAGGTGACGCCTCCCGAGACTTTCCGGTCCGTCACTTCCGGTATACTATTGAACACTGCTCCACTGAGAAGTATCCGGTACACAGACTTCCACGGTCTGTATGTTTTTTGGAGGAGGGGGGTTTTCCACTGTGAAGGCTATCCAGTAACAGCACAGGGTGAGACGTGGGAGCTGGAGAGATTGCTGCAGACACGCTCAGTCTGCTTCACGTCCAGCCACGCAGTGTGTTGTAGATCTCTATCTTCACTTCGCAACCAGCTTAGTACATATGTTTTTTTACAGTGTGTATACCTAGAGTGCCATTGATTTATTAAGCCCGTTACTTACACTAGTGAGGGCTCCGGGCACAAGCCGTTGTCTTGAAACACCTTGGCAGATATTACCTACCTGCCAATCTGTTAGACTCGCAGCTCTGGATGTATGTATAGTTAAACAGCCAGTGTTTACATTGACTTTGTCTGAGTTGACAAATCCCCTTATATTTATCAACACAGACAATATAATCCTGCTCAATAACCTCTAGTAACGAGGTTGGCAACCCTGTCGAAAATCGCCACAAGTCGCGAATTGGCCATGAAAGTGTGGAGAATTTGGGTTTGCCAGCTACCACAGTGAAATAAACTTTTTCCTGACGGCGTGTGCTGGTTTCCACTTTCTGAATGAGTCAACGTAGTGAACCAGCCCATTTTGATCTGGATTAATACTGATTGGCCGGCAAAGCCGGCCAATTCAGTTAAACAGAAATTCTACTTGTTGCCAAGTAGAACAAAGAAAAACCAGTCAAACAAATATATAAGGGAACCAACAAGTGCACTGTAAAAAGTGCACTTAAAAAAGAAGGGTTAACTCAAAACAACCCATGATGGGGGATACTGAGCAGAGCACCCCGCCTAACGCCCCCTGGGAGGCAAACTCCGAAACCGTCCCAGCGGACTCGGCGTACGTGAACTCTGCCCGAATACGGGAGTGCACCAGCGCCCGGAATACTGCCACGATGTTCGTTGGGACCCCCCTCTCCAAACACTGCTTCCTGGTCTTGTAAATGGCTACCTTAGCCACTGCCAGGAGCAGGTTGACTAGGAGATCCCTAGGCTTATTGTCTCGGGACACTGGGCACCCAAAAATAAAAATGATGAGGGGAAAAACCCAGCCACAACTGCAGAAGAAGGCTCCTCAAGGTGGATAAGAGGGGCTGCAGTCTGGCGCAGCTCAGATAAATGTGGAATACGGACTCCCGCTCGCCACAGAAGGGATAGGTGGCGGGGGAGTCCGTGAAGTGTGCCAAGTACTCTCCTGTGCTCAGTGCACCGTGGAGGACCCTCCAACTCAAATCCCCGGCGGGACAGGGAACCAAAGCTGAATAGAGCTCTCTCCACCGGGGTCTCTCGCCCTCGTTCCCAAGAAATACCCGCCTCCAGATGGTATCTGGGTGGGTGACAAGGGCGAGGTAGTGCACTATATGGAGCACCAGAGAATACAGGACTTTCCTCGGCATGCCGCGAAAACATGCCGGGGACATATCCCCCAACCTGCTGAGCTTGGGGGAGATAGGAGCCCGAGGGGGTTGCCGTGGTTTGGGTTCCACGCAAAGATCCGGAGAGCTGAAGTTGATAGGTTGACAAGTCTCTCCGGTCTGCAAAACCCCCTCGATGAAGGTGCGTGAGTCGGGATGGATTGCATCTTTAATCTCCCGGATCAAACAACGAGGGACACGGGCAGTAAGTAAACCAATACGGGGCGCAAGCACCTCTGCGCTTACCCAGTCCCGCCGCTCATAGTCCAGGAGATCCCCGACTCTGGTCACCTGTGCCAGGATTAGCCGGCGACAAATAGAGGGTGAATCCAACATCCGAGCCCCCACTGCCGGATTATACAGCAGGGGCTCGGCGAGGATATCAACCCCCGCCGCCTGTTCCTTCCTGGTCACGGAGACCAGTTTCCAGGCCTTTAACAAGTCCCGGTAGTATGCCGGCAGCTCTGAGAGGTTTCTACCTAAACCCTCGGGCCTGATGATAAACTGTTGCCGGTCATACATCATACAGCGCAGCTGGCAAAAGAAACTGGTCGCCAGCTGGCACCACTGCGGAGACGGATCTGCGAATAGGTATCTCTGCAGGTATTGGAGGCGGAAATTGTGTAACTGGGAGCGGACACACACCACTCCCTGTCCACCCTCCTCTAAAGGAAGACACGCAACCCCTGCAGAGACCCAATGCTTCCCCATCCAGAGAAAATCCATCAATCTCCTCTGGATCTTGTTGATAAATTCGGGGGGTGGACCCATGGCCATCAGCCGGTGCCAAAGCTGACTGGCCACCAGCTGGTTGATCACCAGGGTTCTTCCCCTAAGGGAAAGCATTTTCGACAGATACACCCATGACCCCAGACGAGCAATGACTCGTTCTTCAAGTTCACTGAAGTTTTCTGGGGCTGGGTCCTCCGCAGCAGACAGGTAGACTCCCAGATATTTGAGAGTATCACTCCCCCACTAGATATTACGAAACGCGGGGGGCAAAGAGTCCACCTGTAAGGGACCCACCAAAATTCCGGAGCACTTGGACCAGTTGATCCGAGCAGAAGAGGCCGCGGTGTAGAGCTCTTGGCACACTTGTGCCCGCTCCAGATCATCTAGGTCCTGGGCCACGAGGAGCACGTCATCGGCATAAGCCGACAGGACTACCCGCATGCTGGGCTCCCGCAGCACCAGCCCAGTGAGCCTCCTCCTCAGTAAGCAGAGGAAGGGCTCGATGGCCAGCGCGTATAGTTGCCCAGACAGGGGACACCACTGACGTACTCCCCGACCAAACACAAAAGGTGCCGTCAGGGACCAATTAATTTTTACCAGACACTCTGCAGAGGCGTACAGCATCCGGAGAAAGCCCACAAATTGTGGGCCAAAGCCAAACTCCTGCAGGGTCTGCATGAGGTAACGGTGATCCACCCTGTCAAACGCCTTCTCCTGATCTAGGGACAGGAGGGCGAGTGACAGACCAGTCCTCTGCGCGTGGTGTAGCAGGTCCCGGACCAAAAAAATGTTGTCATGAATGCTCCGGCCCGGGACTGTATAGGACTGGTCGGGGTGAATCACCTCTGCCAGCACGGACTTGAGCCTCAGCGAGAGCGCTTTGGCTACGATCTTATAATCCGTGCTGAGCAGTGAGACCGGTCGCCAGTTAGAGATCTGGCGGAGATCCCCCTTCTTCGGCAGCAGAGACAGTATTGCCCACCGACATGAAAGGGGCATCTCACCAGCCTCCAGGGCTTCGGCCAGGACCTCGGTGAAATCAGGTCCCAGCATCTCCCAAAAAAACGGAGGAACTCCACAGTCAGCCCGTCTAGCCCCGGCGCTTTTCCGTGGGACATGAGATTAAGAGCTTCAGAGAGCTCGGCCAGAGTCAAAGGTAACTCAAGCCGCTCTCTTCCACCCTCGCCGACCGTGGGAAGCCCCTCCCATAAGACCCTGCACGCATCCGGCTGGATGGACTCCGGAGAGAAAAGATCTACGTAAAACCTCCGGGTTCTGTCCCGGATGCTCTCCGGGTCAGTCAGAGGGGTACCGTCCTCTGCTAGCAAGCAGGTGATATGTTTACGGTTTCCCCTCTTTTTCTCCAGCGCGTAGAAGAGGTGCGACCCGCGACCCTCTTCCCGAAGGAAGTGGATGCGGGATCGCACATACGCCCCCCGAGCTCTCCGATCTTCCAAGTCCCGGAGAGCGCACTTCCTCTCCACGTACGCACACTGCAGGAATTGGTCTCCTGCCACAGACAGCTGCCTCTCGAGATCGAGCACCTCTTCCCTAAGGGTCTCGATCTCAGCATCGCGCCGCCTGCTGGCACCTTTAGTGTGATCTTGGCAAATGAGGCGCAGATGAACCTTGCCCACATCCCACCACTGCTCTAACGTGGCAAAGTCTGACCTGCAATCTCTCCAGGCCATCCAAAAGTCTCGGACCGACGTCGCAAACCCCTTGTCCTCCAACAACGTATTGTTGAAATACCAATAGGCGGCCGAGGGTGATGCTGGTATTAGCGCCACCGTCACGGACACACAATTGTGGTCCAAAAACGGCGCTAGCCTAATGGTACTGGACTGAGCTCGCGACAGGCTGTGGCTGGATATGTACAGCCTATCGATCCGGGACCAGGATATCCGTCCACCTCTAAACACTCTAACATAGGTGAACTCAGTGGATACCCCGGGATGTTGTTCTCGCCAGACGTCTACCAAGGAGTAGCGGGTCATGACCTCCCGCAAGGCCGATGCAGAACTCGGGTGTGGCTCCGGACCATTCCGGTCCCTCAGAGCCTCGAGGGTGCAGTTAAAATCACCCCCGAGCACCACGTGTTCGTCTGCGTCGACTGTCTCCAGGTATTCGGACAATCTGACGAAGAACTGCCTTCTCAGGGGTCCGGTGGCAGGAGCATACACGTTCAAGAAATTAAATGTGTAGTCCTCGTGCCGGACCCTGAGATGCAACAGGCGACCTGGAACAACAGTTTTGGCAAACAGCAGCTCAGGTTGAAAGGATTCAGAGAACAGGGTCACCACCCCACAAGATGTCGAAGTGAGGTGTCTGAAAAAGACCTTGCCTCGCCACTCCAGATGCCAGCTGGCTTCAGCATCTGGAGTGGTATGGGTTTCCTGCAGGAAACTAACAGAATACTTTCCCTTTTGTAAAAAGGAGAGTACCTGGAACCTGCGAAACCCGTCCTTACATCCATTTACGTTTAGCGTACCGATGCTCAAAGCCATTGGTAATCAAGAGTTTTGCTTCCCATAGGCACTCAGGGTACTATACCCCGAGAAGCCTTTACGTGCTCTTGCAACACTTTGTTAAACTTTAGGACCCAAACATGTTCGATAGTCCCGGAAAGTTTGGCCTTGTGGTTAGCCTTGATATATACTCCGAGAGAGTAGAGAATGACCGAAGCATCCTTCAACCTCTCAAGGGCCAATTGCACCTTCGTATGTCCGTGTCTACAGAGGGTATCATCCAGGAAACTATCTAGCTCCCGAGCAGGGATAACGGGGATCAAAGAGTCCACCGACTCCATGGTGCCAGAGGACTCCCCTCAGAGCCCCAACTCCCCAGGCTCCTCTTGGCTGGAGAATTCAAGACCCCCGTCCTTCTCTGCGGGGGCCTCTCTCAGCCCTAGATTGGATCCCCTCCTCAGTGTTTCCACGAGGGGGTCCACTGTGCTCTCCACCTCCATCCCAGAGTCAGGATGTTCAGGGGCAGCTGGTGGCGACATGGCAGAGTCAGTGGTCTCTCGAGAGTCCTCGGGGGCCACAGAAGCACACAATGCCCAACTAGTTTCCTCAAGCGCCATACAGATGAATGGCATGCCACGGGTTTTCGCATCACCTGCGGGAGGGCACTCACCAACCGCGGGAGGGCCCTCACCATCTGCGGGAGGGCCCTCACCATCCGCGGGAGGGCCCTCACCATCCGCGGGAGGGCCCTCACCATCCGCGGGAGGTCCCTCACAAACCGTGGGAGGCACTCACTAGCAAGGACCTCAAAGGGAGGGTCTATCCCAGCATTCACTCCCAATGCAGTGCCCGCCCAAAACTCCGCACTAAGAGGGTTCAGGTCAGACAACTCCCAGATGTAATCGGAAGTGCTCACCAAAACACCCTCCAAACCCCCACCCACGGGGGTCAGCCCTAACCCATCTCCTTCCTCTGGTGACGCAAACCGGGGCCTTTTATCCCTATGTGCGTCACCCGAAGGTGGTACAACCAGAAGGGGATCCCGGTCAACCCCCGGGTCCCCGAAGACAGGTATCTTTTTTGTGTCCGGTGGGGTAAATTCACCGAAACACAAGTCTCCGGGGGATGCTCTCCAACCCAGAGGGGCATTGGGAGGCTCCCCAACGTCTATCTCTAGGGGTAAAGCCTCATGCTGTTGAGCACTTTGGCCTTCCACCCCAGAGACGTCGGGTACCTCCTCTTGCATTCCCTCCAGATCTTCGAGGGGGGGGCTGTTCATTTATGGGATCCGGCTCACACTGATTAATCTCAACCAGTGGGCCGGGTGGAGCCACCTCATGCGTAAACGATGTTGCGTTCCCTATTGGAGACATCCGCGGGTGAACGTAATCCGTTTCACCCTTCTCGACCTCCTCAAACGCCCTCTTGTTTTTATTTTTAAATTTGCTCTTCCTGGGGATTGATTCCCCAGGAGAGGGTGCCGCTGCCTCCCCAGCAGGAGCTTCCTCCTGCTCCCCTGCACCCTGTACGGTGCTTACAATGGGGGTAAGCTGTTCTTGGGGGGGCACAGCGACAACAGAGGGTGACTGTTGTGGGGTGGCTTTTACATTCTCTCTCTGATCTTTAGGGAGAGGTGTAGATTTCACCGCCTGAGATGGGGCAGCGACATCTCCTACGGTCCCAGGGGGGGCCTGGGCTCTCGAGGGCCCCGCTGTGGTAGGCACAGCGGTACCGGGTGTCTTGGCAGAGGGAGGGGCGGGTGCGGGAGCTGAGGTGGGACTCCTGTTCCCTTTGGGGCAACTCCTACGAGTGTGCCCCAGCTCCTTGCACAGATAACACCTAACCCCCTCCGTGCCATAGAAAAAAGTATATTGAATGCCCTCGTAAGGCACCCTAAAGGAACCCTCCACAGATTCTGTGCCCCCCAGCAGCAGCAGTTGTACCTGCCGCCTAAATGAGAGCACATGCCTCAGCGCCCTATCCCTGCAGCCCAATGGAAATTTTGTTATAGGAGACTTAATGTCTCCCAGGGTTTGCAGGTGTGGCCTCATGAGGCTGTCTGGGATGAAGGGGGGCACATTTGAAAGGATGACCTTTGTGCCTAACCCCTCCATGGGTTCTATAGGGATGTAGATCCCCCCTACATTGATGCCTTTCTGCACCAGGGTGTGGGTGGCAGCCAGCGTACGGAGGAAGAAAATGCCCCTCCCATACATCTTGCTGGCCGCCACCACAGCAGAGGGACCCACAACGTCTGCCACAGCCCTTACATAGATCTCCATCTTAAGGCCAGGTGAAATTGGGCATCTCAGCCCAAGCTTCCTGCTCACACCGGGCGTGGCCCAGCATTGTTGTTGCTGGGGTCGATGCCTGCAGCTGTTATCTGTGCCCATGTTTGAACTGGGGATGCAGGGGCCACGCTGCTAACAGGCGCTGGGGGAGGCGTGGCCAGGGCACTGGAAGGACCAGGCCTAGGGCTGTGACTAAGAGTGTTGCTCCTAGGGGCCACAGTTTTTGGTGTTCGGTATCCGGGCTTGGCCACCGTTGCCGCACTAGTCCTATTCCCCTTTCTAGGCATGATAATATTAGCCTCTAAGTAAGGGGAGGAAGGTATTGCTTAGGGAGAGAGGTACAGAGATGAACTGTCCCTTTAAGAATCAATTAAATATCTTTCTGCAAAGGGAGGGGAAAAAAACAGCTTTTAAAACCTGCTGCAGTTTTAAATCTTTTCCCCCTTAATAGTTACTCTCTCTCTGTTGTAATAGGCAACACCACAATTTTAACAAGTCTTTAAAGAAAAGACACAGAGCTCTTAATTGCAGGTGAGAAAAAGAGGAATCAGGCTTAAGAAATAAAGTAAAAATAGAAGTAAAACAACCAGGGGTGTGGGAGGGGAGAGGGGTTGAAAGCTACAGTAACAGCCAGCCAAAATGCAGCTTCTGCTGGGTTGAAAAAAACCACTGCAGTCCCTGGATGAAACACCAAAAATGGTTTTTAAACCCCAAAAACAACCTTTAAACCTCTACAAAACACACAGTCCCCCACAGTTTCACTCCAAAAAATAACAATAGGAAATAAAGTGAAATTGGAAGTAAAACAGCCTGTTAAACAACCAGGGGTGGGGGAAGGAGAGAGGGGTTGAAAGCTGCAGTTTCCAGCCAGCCAAAGTGCAGCTTGTGCTGGGTTGAAAAACCACTGCAGTCCTTGGGTGAGAAAACAAAAACGATTTTTAAACCCCAAAAAACAACCTTTAAACCTCTACAAAACACACAATCCCCCACAGTTTCACTCCAAAATAACACAAATGAAAAGAAGAATACAACCTGATTCCACAATGCCTAGGAGCTCTGTACATACACTTCTGAGGGAAGCAGCGTCAGCTGATAGTGCTGAGGTGAGTGACGCAGCAGCAGGTGATAGTGCTGAGGTGAGTGAAGCAGACGAACAGTGTGCGTTGTTTTAAATGTTCGATTGAGCAACCTAATTTCTCAACTTTTACATGGTGTGACGATTTTCACTTCTCATTCGCCACAGGTTGAAAAACAGGTTGCCCACCTCTGCTCTAGTCTATACCCATCAATCCCATAATGCGGAGATGGTGCAAAGATATCGTTCAAACAACCAAATACAAAGGATGGGGAAAAAAAGACCTGCCTTAATTGCACCCACAGGTACTAATAAAACTTATACATTTCATTGTTCATACTATAAAAGAAATAATTCAAGATATAATAATCCCAGGTACATTTACAAAAAGAAACTGTTAATTCAGATTTACATTAGGCAGTAACCTACTGTAATTATAGTATGCCGAAAAGAGGAGAGATGAGAGAAGGAGACCCCCAGAACCTTAGAGAGGGGCAGCATGACTTGTGTGACCGATAAGGTGGGGGTTAGTAGGTTATTTAGGGGTGGGGGGAGTTCATTTAGCCCTTCCTATTTAACTAGCCGTTGAGTGTGTTGCAGTTTTTATGAAGAGGCCTGGACATGATGTCCCGCGGTGGCAGGAGGACGGAGTTTGAAGGTGGTGCTGAAGTGGCAGGGAGCACAAAGGACAAAAGTACAGAGCATCCTGCATGCATGAGCTCTATGAAGAAGTGAGCAGGCGGGGTTTCCTGTCTTTCCTGAAAGTGGAGGAGACAGAGCAGGAAGGAGCGGCCAGGGAGTTGACAGGCGAAGGTGAAGAGGTGAGCATCTTGCAGCAAAGGAAGCAGAGGCTGTGGTGTGGCAGCAGAGGTGATGGCAGTAGAGGTGGAATGGGGAGGGGGCGGAGCGGTGATGTTAAAGCAGGGACAGGCAGGGGTCTCATCAGTGGGAGGGTGACCGGAGACAGGAGAAGAGGGGAAAGAAACAGAAGGAGCAGCACTGCTTGGCCAGCAGAGCAGCGGCCTCGGCAGCGTGGGAGGCCTCCCCAGCGTGCTACCATGTGAGCGGCCAGAGGTGCTCCAGCTGCCTAGAGAGGCAGAGTCCAGCAAGATAGAGCCAGCAGAGGGAGCCTGGAGCCACAGCAAGGGGTAGTGGGACTGCCCAGAAGAGAGCAGACTGGCCTCAGCTCGCTGGTAAGGAAAGATGTAGGGGGAGCCAAGGAAGGGGGAACCTATGGGGTATAGATTGGAGGGAGGTCCCATAAAGCAGGGATGCGTAAACTTTTCAGTTTGAGCTCCACTGACTGCTCTCCCACACTGCTCGCGTACACCCTCCCTCCCCCCACTTACCGGCTCTATGGCATCATGTGACGTTGCGTTGTCATGGCAATGCGTCGCCGAAGAGCTGGCTGAGAGCAGGTAAGAGGGAGTTACAGAGGCCTTGCGCCTCCCACGGCATATAATTTAAATGGTTGGAGTAGAACACGGGGCCTCTTTAAATGCCGCACCCCCAACCCCCCATAAAATCTGCCCCCCCAGTTTGCACACCCCTGCCATAAGGGATAGGTAAGGTGATGGTGATTATGGCCTAATTTTAATGCAGGGGGTAGGAGTGTGGGGTTACCCCCTTTGCTCCCTCAGGTATAGTTAGGGGGAATGGAATCCAGTAGTTCAGTGGTATTGCAGGTTGTGCAGGGAAGCATGAAGATGGTGCTGCAGCGATCGCTTATTCAGTCAGGGGAGCTGGATCCCAAGATAGTGAGTGGTACTGGGGCAAGTGGCTCTGTGGGCAGGGCATACAGCTTTCCAGGGACCCAGGGCTAAACCTTCCCCTGGGGCTCCTCACCCATATGTCGACAGTCTTGTGGGAACCAACTCCTCCCCCCCCTTCTCACACAACTCATCGCTTTCTCAACCTCCCTCTTACACTCCCGGTCACCTCTTCCTACCCCCCCTCCCTTACACCCCCCTCTCACCCTATCCATCCCCACCCATGTATTTCTTCCCCCACTCAATAAACGCCCTCCCACATACACACATACAAAAATACACAATAGGCCCCCATACCCAAATACACACACCCAATAGGCCCACCTCCCCAAATACACACACAATGACATTCAAAATCACAACAACCTTACTACCCACCTCCTCTACCCCAACACCCCCCACCCCTCAATACATACAGTAATGGGCAAAATTACTATTATCCAGATATGGATAATAGCTCATTTACCCATTCTAAATCAAACATTAGCCAGCCAGCATAAATAAAGTAAAAAATGTGGCTGCAGGCTTATAACACTTTGGCCAAAGGGTTTAACTAAATGAGAATACTAATATAGACCCCTTTCCCCAGTGTCTAGGGAAACTACCTGCACTGCCGTTACCTGAGTGGCTAACAGGAGGCCTGATCCTCCACTGAAGGAAGCCTGGGGTCATCTTGTTCACTAGCACACATCACCTCCACCTGAGAAGGATCCTAACACAGTAGGATGGCCCCTCCCAGGAACCCACACAGTAAAGGAATAAATATACACACGGTGGTATAACAACTTATCTTTACTGACAACACATAACCTTAGTACTATAGCAATATGCACAGCATAACCCAATACCATACAGGCCCCACAAGGCATAACCACACCACAACGCCACCCCGGTGGAACCCACAGAGTCCAGGCCCATCCAAATAGTGTTCATGTGGAGTAGCGCTACCCACTGTGTGTATGGCCGTTGGTGCACATGTAGATGCGACACCTCCCTGGTCTAAGTCCAGACCAGGCCGTCTTGGCTGATGGGTCCCCTGGTCAGCGACGTGGTCCCACGCCGCTCCGGCTCGGGTCCTTGAGTGTCCACCTCTGGAGGGATCTCGCATTGGAGTGTGTCCCTATAAAAGAGTCTCTAATATTATATGCCTGGGTCTGGTCTAACTGCCCCGAAATCGAACTGCAATCCAGCAGGCTCTTCTTGCACGATAGCGGCGTTCACATGAGCCAAAGTTTCTACGGTGTAACCAGGTATATCCGACTGAGTCTTTGACTGACGTCAAATGGTATAGGGTGAGGCGAGATGTTCGGGATGATTACCTTGATCCTACCAGGAATCAAGGATTTCCACTCTCTTATCTCTGACACCATCGTGTACCCACTCATGGCGTCTTCTTCAGGCGTGGTCTCTAGGGAGAAGTACCAGTCCATGTGCCTCACTCCCCCTGATGGAATCTCGGTCATCCCCACTTCGTTATTAAAGAGTTGACCATATCCCTCTTGGGCCGAGATCCTACAACACTCTTCTTTGAGTACTGGATAGATCTATAGAGAGGATAGCGGTAGTTCACCGGCCTCATGTAGGTAAGCCCGAATCACTGCCCACACCACATCGACGTTGGTCCCCAATATAATTGGGGAACTTGGATGTTCCCGGGGCTCAGGACATATCAGAGTCTCCACCTCCATGGGGTGAGTCTTGTTGGTGTTCAGTTGTGGTATATTCAACCGTAATTGCATCACACCATCAATGGGGTAGTCTTCATTGCTAAGGCCCCATAGCTTTAACTTCTCCGCCGACTGCATAGGCAGGTGTTTCAGATGTTGATCATAGAATAGTCGATAAATAATAGTCACTTGTAACTGGTATCCAGCAAGGCCGAGGAGTATCTACCTTCCACTAGGACTCTTATAATTGCTGCCGGTCCCACTCCTTGTAGGCGTCCGGTTGGGGTGTTTCATCGGGGCTTGGCAATGTGACGCTCTCCGATGATGTGGAGGGTGTTTCTGTTGGCTGCACTGTGAAGCCATGGCCCTAGTGTGGATGTCCTGGGCTTCCAGCAGGCCTTATAGAAGTGACCATATTGGTCACAGTTGTAGCAGTGGTTATGTCGGTTTGTACTGGCGCTGAAGGTATTAGTCACTCTCCGGGGCATCTTGGATGAGGAGGCAGGTACCCTGAAAGGGGGATTGTCCTTGGCACTTTCTGCCTCCTTGGGCTTTGGGGCCGACGCCCCTTTGGACTCTTCTTTGTGGGACTCCTTTGAGGGAGTCGCATGTCTCTCTCCTTTGGAGGAGTCACAAGTTGTTCTAGGGGTCTGAAACTGCAAGATGGCCTCTTGATCTTGTATTAGATCCATAATGTCCTCGTAGTTAGGCAGATTCTCTGTGGAGAGGGTACAGCAGATCCTAGCCACTAAGGGATGGGTGAGCGAGGCCCCCCACAGGAACTGCTTTTTCTGATAATCAGTAGAAGCACCAAAGAAAGTGACCTAGGTCACAATAGTCCCCTTAACACAAACTCATGGTATATTGGTAATCAGATATGAATGGATAAATTATCCACACCGAGAACTGAGATATATCACTGAACCGTGCACTCAAGGTAAACAATGGTAATAGGGTAAAGAGGGTAATCCAGGCACACGGTCATATCACAAAGTAGAAAATTTAATCCAGCATAAATCCAACGTTTCGGCTGCACACAGGCAGCCTTTGTCAAGGTGAGAGCTGATACTAAACAATGCTAAATATCCTTAAATACCCCTTACTGTCTGTGGGCACCAGCAGGTGACATTTTAGTGCTTCATTGATTGTGTGCCAGATCACCTCTTTCTATAAACAATGGTAATAGGACATCTGAACTGTTAAAAGCAAAAATAATACATTTTTAATAATAATAATCCATAACAACACCGAAACACAGTGTAAAAGTATGTAACAGTGAATATAAAATTGGAATAAAATAATTCCCCAAGTGGGAATGGTGTGTAGGAGGGTAGCTGGAAGTAGGGAAGACACTGTATTACCTGAAATGACAAGGCAACAATGTACAGTATCACACCAAATTCAAGTATGTCAACACAAGCACTTCCCTATTAAGTAACTACTAAGTAACCACACTAATGTGTTATAGAGCCCCTGTTCGCTTAGGTAGGATGTACCACCAAGCACACAGTAAAAGCATTTCACGTACACACAGCGTGACTGCAGTGTATGTATAAAGAACAAACATGCACCAAACACGCATTAATCCTCATATCTTAAGTTTACAGTATAATAACAGACATTAAAAAATGAATTAAAACAGATTTTTTTTTATAATTCTTAAGAAAATGTGTTGTCAAAAGAAAACATTTTCTTAAGAATTATCGTAATATCTGTTTTATATTTTATTTTAGAAATTAAATATGGTTTTAAATGGAGGTAGTATCTAAGGGTTCACCTTAAAAAGGTGCTGGAATGAGGGGGATGTTAGGGAGATGGGAGCAGTGTAGGTGAGGGATGGGATGAGGGGATGTTAGGGTGATGGGAGCAGTGTAGGTGAGAGTGATGGGATGAGGGGCGTGTTAGAGAGATGGGAGCAGTGTAGGTGAGAGTGATGGGATGAGGGGGATGTTAGGGTGATGGGAGCAGTGTAGGTGAGAGTGATGGGATGAGGGGGATGTTAGGGTGATGGGAGCAGTGTAGGTGAGGGATGGGATGAGGGGGATGTTAGAGAGATGGGAACAGTGTAGGTGAGAGTGATGGGATGAGGGGGATGTTAGGGTGATGGGAGCAGTGTAGGTGAGGGATGGGATGAGGGGATGTTAGGGAGATGAGAGCAGTGTAGGTGAAAGTGATGGGATGAGGGGGATGTTAGGGTGATGGGAGCAGTGTAGGTGAGGGATGGGATGAGGGGATGTTAGGGTGATGGGAGCAGTGTAGGTGAGGGATGGGATGAGGGGGATGTTAGGGTGATGGGAGCAGTGTAGGTGAGGGATGGGATGAGGGGGATGTTAGGGTGATGGGAGCAGTGTAGGTGAGAGTGATGGGATGAGGGGGATGTTAGGGTGATGGAAGCAGTGTAGGTGAGGGATGGGATGAGGGGATGTTAGGGTGATGGGAGCAGTGTAGGTGAGGGATGGGATGAGGGGATGTTAGGGTGATGGGAGCAGTGTAGGTGAGAGTGATGGGATGAGGGGGATGTTAGGGTGATGGGAGCAGTGTAGGTGAGAGTGATGGGATGAGGGGGATGTTAGGGTGATGGAAGCAGTGTAGGTGAGGGATGGGATGAGGGGATGTTAGGGTGATGGGAGCAGTGTAGGTGAGGGATGGGATGAGGGGATGTTAGGGTGATGGGAGCAGTGTAGGTGAGAGTGATGGGATGAGGGGGATGTTAGGGTGATGGGAGCAGTGTAGGTGAGAGTGATGAGATGAGGGGGATGTTAGGGTGATGGGAGCAGTGTAGGTGAGGGATGGGATGAGGGGATGTTAGGGTGATGGAAGCAGTGTAGGTGAGGGATGGGATGAGGGGGATGTTAGGGTGATGGAAGCAGTGTAGGTGAGGGATGGGATGAGGGGATGTTAGGGTGATGGGAGCAGTGTAGGTGAGGGATGGGATGAGGGGATGTTAGGGTGATGGGAGCAGTGTAGGTGAGGGATGGGATGAGGGGGATGTTAGGGTGATGGGAGCAGTGTAGGTGAGAGTGATGAGATGAGGAGATGTTAGGGAGATGGGAGCAGTGTAGGTGAGAGTGATGGGATGAGGGGATGTTAGGGAGATGGGAGCAGTGTAGGTGAGAGTGATGGGATGAGGGGATGTTAGGGAGATGGGAGCAGTTTAGGTGAGTGATGGGATGAGGGGGATGTTAGGGTGATGGGAGCAGTGTAGGTGAGGGATGGGATGAGGGGGTGTTAGGGTGATGGGAGCAGTGTAGGTGAGGGATGGGATGAGGGGGTGTTAGGGTGATGGGAGCAGTGTAGGTGAGGGATGGGATGAGAGGGAAGTTATTGTGATGGGAGCAGTGTAGGTGAGTGATGGGATGAGGGGGATGTTAGGGTGATGGGAGCAGTGTAGATGAGAGTGATAAGTTGAGGAGATGTTAGGACGATGGGAACAGTGTAGGTGAGTGATGGGATGAGGGGTGGATGCATGACAGGGATGTTAGAGAGATGGGAGCAGTGTAGGTGAGTGATGGGATGAGGGGGATGTTAGGGTGATGGGAGAAGTGTAGGTGAGTGATGGAATGAGGGGGATGTTATGGTGATGGGAGCAGTGTAGGTGCGTGATGGGCTGAGGGGTGGATAGATGACGGGGATGTTAGGGTGATGGGAGCAGTGTAGGTGAGAGTGATGGGATGAGGGGGGTGTTAGGCTGATGGGAGCAGTGTAGGTGAGAGTGATGGGATGAAGGGATGTTAGGGTGATGGGAGCAGTGTAGGTGAGTGATGGCTGAGGGGTGGTTACATGACGGAGATGTTAGGGTGATGGGAGCAGATTGGGTGAGAGTGATGGGATGAGGGTGGATGAATGTGGGGGATGTTAGGCTGATGGGAGCAGTTTAGGTGAGAGTGATGGGATGAGGGTGGATGAATGAGGGGGATGTTAGGGAGCAGATTGGGTGAGAAAAGGTGAAGCGCAGACATGGAAAGGGTGTGGAAATTCTTTTGAGAACATTTTTTATTTGGATTTTAATAAAACATTTTCGGACTTCTTTTATAATCAAACATTTATAACAATATATTGTTATTGCAATAACCTTATTAATATTGTGGGAGTTTTTTTGTTATCGCCCTAATGCTGCGTACATTTTCAGGGCTATATACAAAATAAAAAATGTATTAGAAATGTTTTAATGCTCTGAGTCATTTTAAAATGCTAAAATTAGACAAGATATTAAAATAATAAAAAAAAAAAACATTATGTCGTAAAACGGGAAAACCTATTAAATGGATTTTTGGTGCATACGTTTGAATGAATGCACCTTTATTGCCTAAGAAATTTACTTTGAGTTAATGTTTTTTGCTTTACAATCTTTTTTTTTTAATATATATTGTAAGAGTTTTGCCATGTAAGTTGTAGCTAAACTCTAATTAATAATAGAAGAAGGTTTCATTTTGTTTGGTATAGGATTTCAAAAGTGCACACTATTGATTTGAAATCCCGGAGCCTGATTTTGCATCATCTTTTTAGAAGCCCTTTTAAGACCTATCGATAGTTTAACCAAAAACTGATGCAAAATGTCGAAATTAGATTTGGACAACAAACCAGCTGTTGTAAAAGTGAGTTTTCAATAATTGTTGGCAGCAGTTCAGGTATGAAAGCAAGAATAGAACTTTATCTTTTCAGTGTGTGCCAGTTCTACAGGATAATGTGTTTGTTTTGCTCTTTGCACAGTATTGGTACTTCCATTGCCTGTAAAAGCAATTATATTAACTATTTCAGTGACTATAGGAATAGCTGCCAGCTTTATTACTTTCCCTTTAGAGAAGCCTTTTAAGATCAGCACGCATTAACCCAGGGGTGCTCAACTCCAGTCCTCGCGCCCATCCATCCCCCCCACAAACAGGTCAGGTTTTCAGGATATCCCTGCTTCAGCACAGGTGGCTCAATCAGTCCCTGCTTCAGCACAGGTGGCTCAGTCAGTTCCTGCTTCAACACAGGTGGTTCAATCAGTACCTGCTTCAGCACAGGTGGCTCAATCAGACCTTGCTTCAGCACAGATGGCTCAATCAGAGTCAGTCTTTGACTGAGCCTTTGATTGAGCCACCTGTGCTGAAGCTGGGATATCCCGAAACCTGACCTGTTGTGGGGCTTGGGGACTGGAGTTGAGCACACCTGCATTAACCGACAATAATGCATATGGCATTTTATAGAATGTATCTCTATGTTTTTGGTTTTGAAAACCATTATAGTTTATTGATGTCACAGACTTAATTTCACCCACTGATAACAAAACATATTGTGTTATAAAGCAGAATCTCACCAAGTACCCATGGGATTTAATGGCAGTGATAACACAGAATATCCAGCCATAACATGACAGTGGGAGCAATACTCTTTGCTACACTTGTACTTTACTTTTACATGACCATATAAAACACTCTATAACACTGAGTTATGCTACATACAGTAGATGTGTTACACCCAGTCCAGCCCCTGATGATAGGGAATGAAGGTCAGTGACACGTGTAATATATTGGCTGATTGGCTCGCTTGAATAAGAATCAGACAAGTACACGTACTTTGAAATACTTTTTTAAAAGTTTAACTTGTCCATGATAAAGAAATGCTTTGGAGGGGTTTTACAAGATATATATAATGTCTTTTAGTGATAAAACTCAAAGTAATGATTACTCAAACAGACAGACATAAGTAGCTGATATTAAAGCAGCAATATGGGTTTCAATTGTATTTTCTGTTTGTTTGCTTTTTTTATTAAAAGTTTGAAGCAGGGGGTCTCCAGAGCTGAATTGGGTTAATTTCAGGTCCGGGACCCCCTGCTTCCTGAGATGCTTCTCTCTGTAGGGGGTGCCGGTATCTATGCAGCCAGGGAACAGTGTGCCTAATGAAATGGTGGCGTTTAAACGGAAGGAGGACGTGACATCATCCCTCGCGGCATGCTATTAGCCCGCGTGGCTGGGGCATTAAAACTCCATGGAGAAACCGGCACCTGTTGCGGAGGTAAGTATCTCTGGAAGCAGGGGGTCCTTGAAGCTGAAATTATCACATTTCCAGAGACCCTCTACTTCAATACTGTAAGAAATTATATATTTGTTCAAATGTAGTGCTACTTTAAGTAGCTGATATGTATGAATTCAGGGACGCCAACAAAAAGTAATGAATACTTGTTTCTCAAAAGATAGAAATAAGTAAGACAGATACTTACATTACGGGGGATTAAATCTTTCTACAGAAGCCCATTACATCGATACAGTGCTCCAAAAAAAACGAACAAAAACATTCTTTGACCCACTAGGTTGAACTACTCTTAAAGATCACTTTGTCCGTTGTTGACTATTACGTCTACTAAACGAGTTGGAGAATGAGTGGGGAGAGGTTGGCGAAGTGAGGAAAGCAACGATGATTTCCATCTCGTGTGCGTCCCACAATACAGGCTTTCCCCTTTAAGTGAGCCTTGGCAGCTGCTCTAGCGCTGGAAGGGTGAAGCCATGGAGGATGTGTTGCAGTTTTTAGGCATCGCAAATTCTGCTTTGTTGGTCATGGTTCATAGAATGAGGTCACTAAATATGCAGCTCTTGGGTTGGTGGGATTCCAAAATTCCACTTTCCTTCTCCAAGTTGACAACACAAAGCTCTCAGAAAACCTTTCTGTTAAAAGTAGGCAGAGGAGATTTGCAACTGGGAATTACTGCAGGTTGCAAGAAATAAGATAGCACTGAAGGAGCGACTCAGTGAGTAAAAGCAATGACAACATTGACAGTGAGTTTGAAGCAAGGAGCCTGGTTCAATTCCTGGTGTCAGCTCCTTGGAAACTTGGGCAAGTCCAGTACAAACAATATGGGGTCAAACCTTAAGGTTGCAGGAAAGGAGATTTCACCCGCAACAAAGGAAAGGGTTCTTTAAAGTAAGGGCAGTTAAAATGTGGAATTCATTACCCATGGCGGCTGTGATGGCAGATACAATAGATTTGTTCAAAAAAAGGTTGGACATCTTTTTAGAAAGGAAAGGTATACAGGGATATACCAAATAAGTATACATGGGAAGGATGTTGTTCAAAGGAGAAATCTGATTGTCAATATTGGAGTCAGGAAGGAATTTATTTTTCCTCTTATGAGATAACATTAGATGATATTTCACTGGGGGGTTTTTTTGTTTGCCTTCCTCTGGATTAACTTCTGTAAATACAAATATAGGATAAGTATCTGTCGTCTAAATTTAGCATAGGTTGAACTTGATGTCCATATGTCTTTTTTCAACCTCATCTACTATGTAACTATGCAAGTCACTTTATCTCCCTGTGCCTCAGTCACCAAAAAAATAGATTGTAAGCTCTACGGGGCAGGGACTGTGCCTGTAAAATTCCTTTGTACAATGCTACTTACCGCGCACTATACAGTAATTGTGAAGCGCTCTGAGTCCAATTTGGAGGAAAGCGCTACATGAAATAAAGTTATTATTATTTGTAGGGTGACCACCTGACTACTGAATAACATGAAATTGGCTCATCTGCTTTTTGCACCCCTTTATTCTTTATACGTAGCATTGCATCTCCTACATATATAGGTGATGAAACACCACAGTTGGCTGAGTATGTATTTGGCACTAGGGTACCTCCTAAATATTTGAGACACCTTTACAGAATCAGTCCTTTAATTATCACCTAATCACTAAATCACTGATTTCATGGCACTGTCCCTCTCTACAGTGTTTTGAACAGGAGATAAAGTCTGTTTAGCTACTGGAATGTTACTGAATGTTATGACATCTTAAGGTTTATGTGCATTCTCTTTTGCTATTCATAGAACTACAAAAAAGCACTCAAAACATTAAACAGGGGTGACCCCCAAGATACCCTTTTTCAGCATACTTTTATCAGAGTGGGATTGCACTTTTAAATGGCTCCATATTGTATTGTATTGTATGTCTTTATTTATATAGCACCAAAAGTGTACTCAGCACTTCACAAAGAATACAGTACAGGGAATTATAATTATACAATAAGTGCAGCAAAAATCAGACAATGGGAAAGGAAATCAATGCCCCAAAGAGCTTACAATCTAAGAGGTTTGAGGGGAAACTTACAGAGACAGTATATATAACATATAATATCAAAGTTGACTCAGCCAGTTCCCAAACTTATCACATTTCAATGTTATACAAAACGTGAATATATAAGCACACCTTTTTTTTATTTTTGGATATGCATAAAAGTATAAATATTTGTTCCCAAAGTTCCCATTAAGCAGCCCATACATGTTTCAGAGATGCGAGTAAATACCAAAACCTGGTCTCCATTGGCAAACCAGAAGCTGGTTATAGTAGGAAAAAAAAAAAATATATATATATATATATCATCAGTAGTGGGTAGTAACATGACTTAGATGGGCTTGAATGGGCCAGAAGGTATCTTCCGGTGCCGAAAGCTATTTTTTGGCATAGCAGCGCTTAGTAAATATGTAACTATGTGTGTTCTATCTTCTGCTTCAGAGAAATTAAAGGAACAGCGCACCTGAAGATATCTTGCAATGTGCTTTGCATTGCAGTAAAGGTTTGGTCCTGGACTGTAGTTTCGCACCTGTTTCAAGGTGTGAGAAAATGATCTAAAGCAGAAGATGGAAGACAAACTACCAACATACTGGTATGATAGTTTTTACCAAACAATGCCAACAAACAGACAAAAAAAAGAAAAAGCAGTAGATTGAATTGCACCTTTATCACACAGTTAAATCTGATAAGTAAGTCTGACAATAAAGAAGTATGTTTTTAATAATTGTTAATGGTAAACACATGCTAGAAAGGGTCATTAGAATCTTTATCTTATCTATTTTGCTGATGAATCGTTTCAGTCCCATAATCTACAGGTTAATAGATATTTTTTTTAATTTCCACAGTAAATTAAA
Source organism: Ascaphus truei (assembly GCF_040206685.1). Classification (NCBI taxonomy): domain Eukaryota; kingdom Metazoa; phylum Chordata; class Amphibia; order Anura; family Ascaphidae; genus Ascaphus; species Ascaphus truei. The sequence goes on along the minus strand of NC_134483.1, from coordinate 489,712,182 downwards.
TATGATGGCTTCATTAAGCAAACAGATAATATTTAGCTGATAAATATAAATTCACCAGACCCAAAGTAAACTTAAACATTCATTTTTCACAGGATACAACTAAGTAAAAATGTTACTTTATACGGAAGGCCATTACACTGCTTTAAACATGGACTGGCTGGATCTTTTCAATGAATCTTGATCCTACTTGTCCTAGCACAGGATTGTTTATTTACTGTGTATTTTCCTGCTCTCGGGCTAAAAGCTCTCCCTAGTTACGTTACATGCTTTTCCATGCTTTGAAACAGCCAGTGTCTATGTATATTGCAACATTTTGTTGACACTTATATACACACATATATATATATATATATATATATATATATATATATATATATATATGTGGTAATGGTAGGGGTTTCTCAGTATCTGTGTGTTTATTAACGTGTGTGCAGCTGGTCTCAGCTGCTTTTGGGAGGGTAGTGCCCCCCCCCCCCCAAGGTTTAAGCTTGCCCCTCCCCACTTTCCAAGTTCGCAGGTCAGTTTCATTTTGCCAGGTTATGACAGATCCAATGTGATCATTCTTCCTGTAATTATACAGGTTAATAAGAATTTTAACCCAGGTTGTGTTAAGTCCTGTTACGGTCATGTCTTGAAAGTGGCAGCAGGCTTAAGACGCTTTGGCCAAAGGGTTAAACTAAATGACCCTTTTTTCAAGAGAATATATAGGTATTGCACTGTGTATTTTTCTCATATTGGAAGTAGCTTTGGGCATCTTTGTCAGTTTTTTGTTGTATACATTTAACATCCCAATGCTCACAGTTGAGATTGGTTTAGCCCTCTCCCCCTGCCCTTTTCTGGTATTGTTATGCCCATTAGCTTGTTCCTGTCTGCAAAGGAAAGTGTCCTCTCTCTTTTCAACTTCTTCCACTGCTTCCTCAGATATGGAAATCCTTTTTACCTTCCCCTCAGAGAAGCACTTCCACATAGCAGGATACCATCCTCTCGTAGCAAATTTCTCTTGTCAGGAGAATAACCTATCACAATCCACATACAAGAACTTTTATATTTCTGTTAACTCCCCTCAATAAAGTTGAAGAAAATAGAAGGACTTTTTGTGCTTTAAAAAGGGGATGAGTTACGCTACATGGACTTACTCACATCCTACATATGAGCCTGGGTCCAGAATACTACTATTTAAGCAAATCCGAGATTAAATATCCACAAACAGACCGTGTTTTTTCATACTGATTTCGGCATCAACACTTGATATGCTTGAGTCCCTGCAAGCAAAGAATTACCGTCAAAGATTACTACTTGACAACGGATTAATCTAGCAGCCTACAGTTTTTTTGGTATTAGGACAAAATATTCCAAACACTGAACTGGCTCCTGCTGAAGGAAATATCCAAGTACAGTATCTTACAGTACAAGCCCAGATGGAAGATGTTCTTTTAGCCCCAGCACATTTCAGGCCCATCTGGCAGTGAAAGGGTTCACGTGGGGTCCTGTGGCGAGCCAGTAGGCCTCCTCTAGAAATGGACCATACAACAGAAAGTCTCATTTTAAATACGCAACACATTTAATTTTGGTGACCACAGTCTTGTATTTCTTTGGGGAAATGTAGACTGAGAAAACCAGAGAAGAAATTGATGATGACATGAAGTCAGGAAGGCAACATTGTATACTCAGATAATAATTGCAATTGTAATTGCATCTACAGGCTGCATCTGCACCAACTTGATTTTGTCAGCATTTCCTCCCTGTTTCTATTTAGACTTTACCTGTTAGGAGGGGAAAATCTCCAAAACACATTATCTGCATCTGTTACTTTTATAAAGAAATGCTATCAAGGCAGCGCGATTGAAGGGCAGTGGTAGTAAGGGTACAAAGTACCAATACTTTTTCATTTACAAACCCAGAACTTATTTTCACGCTTAACGATCCACCTTCTGTCTAAAAAAAAGGGGTTTGCATAGTATTTTAGAAAAATCTTGTCTACTGTTATGTTTTTAGAGCATATATGTGTGTGTATGTGCAGTATATGTATGTAAATGTACTAATTATAAACATATATTTTTTTTTAATCAGACAGTTCCATAAGTGCTTTTAAGCCACTTCACCTAGGACAAACATGAGAAATGGTGGTGCACTACATAAGAAAAGGCTGGACTGCTTGATAATAAAATACATTATTGGCACATAGCGAACCTCTAATGAGGGTGGAAAAAAGTTTGCTCTAACGCGTTTCATGCCACTCCCGTTGCTTTATCAGTGATTTGCAACCAAGGTTCCGTGGCCAACAGGGGGGTGGGGGGAGGAGAGCTGAGACAACTGTCCTAGGCCCGGTGGCTGCCCCGCTGCAGGCCGGCATTCACTGCAAATGCCCCGTGCCGGTCAACTCCAGAAGTTGGATCCAACTCCTGCGGGACTGGTGCAGCACCGAAGGCCTCCTCCTCTAAAGGTAAGATTTTGGGGGGGGGGGGGAGAGTGAATGTGTATTTGAGAGGGAGGTCGATAAAGTGAGAGCAGGGGGCATGGAAAGAGAGAGGATGGGGGGAGAGTGAGTGAGCAAGAGAGGGATGGGGGAGAGGTGGAGGAGTGAGAGAGTCGGAGAATAAAAGGGGAAGAGCGGCTGGAGTATAAGAGGGGGAGTGTAAAAGGGGACAAGAGGGAAGGTGTGTAAGAGGGGAAGAAAGAGAGGGGGGTGTAAGAGGGCTAGAGAGCGGGCAGTGTAAGAGGGAATGAGAGAGAGGTGAGTGTAAGAGGGGAAGAGAGAGAGGGGGAGTGTTAGAGGGAAATAGAGAGGGGTGAGTGTAAGAGGGAAAGGGAGAAGGGGGTGAGAGGGGGAGTGTAAGAGAGGAAAAGAGGGGGAGGGTGTAAGAGGGGAAGAGAGGGAGTGGAAGAGAGAAGGGGAGAGTAAGAGGTAAATAGAGAGTGGTTAGTGTAAGAGGGGAAGAAGGGGGGTGAGAGGGGGACGTTAAGAAAGGAAAAGAGGGGGAGTGTAAGAAGGGAAGAGAGAGGAGAGTATAAGAAGGGAAGAGAGAGAGGGGAGTGTAAGAGAATAGAGGGGGGAGGAGGAGTGTAAGGGGGGACCAGAGAAAGAGACAGGAGAGTGTAAGAAGGGAAGAGAGATATGGGGGGAGGAGTGAGAGACGGGGGGATGTGAGAGATGAGGAGGGAGGGGTTTGGGATTCCCCAGAATTTCACAAAATAATTCCTTAACCAAAAAAAGGTTGAAAACCACTGATGTGGAAAAAACAGGAAAAGGAGAGTTATCGCCTGCTCCAGCCTCAGTGACAGGGACCCTTTGACCTGAGCTGTGCTGTCCTCGCCATGTTCACTCTACACCTCTCTTTTTGCAAACCTTCAGCAGCCCGAATAGGTGAAACGAGTCAGAAGAGCAGAGCCTGTCACGAGCCAATGTGCAGGGAGGAAATAGGAGATTGCGGTGCAGAGCGAGCCCACAGAACGGAAGTGATGTAGGACGCCCAGAGACACTGGGAGTCTTGTCCTGTTCAAATGGAGTATCAACAGCTGAAGTTCCCACTGTGCTTTATGCACTAAATGCTTATTTTCATCTGGCAAACGGGGGTGAGATTGCCCCACACTGTTTGTGTTTTTAATACTGAAATTCAATACGATGTGCACTATGTCAAATCTCCTTTTTTGAGTGATCATGGGACGCTGTACAAGTGTAGACCAAAGGGGAAAAAGAAAATACCCTTTGTATGACTCCGATTACGATATGTCCACTAAATGTAGTGAGTTCATAGCCAGACACCTATATTTCTGCATGTTTCACCAATTTTTTTTTTTTCACCTGCGCTCCACCAACCACCAATTATATATCTTGAAAAAACACTGATCTAGGCTATCAACGACAACAGTGAAGCCTCGTGGGGCAATCATAATGGAATTTGGAGTTGTACTAATCACTAATGTAAGGAACAGTAAACAGGGTTAACTATTGATGTGATCGTGAAGGATCTGTGCAGTAACAGCAATACTTTTACCAGCAAGACCGGGCACAACATGCAGAGATTTTCCAACCTTCACGGTATCCGCTGTTTTTAAAAAGCCCTGTGAAAATTATTTCACATCAGTTTGTTTGCTAAAATAGAGGCTAGAGAATTTTGCATTTAAAGTACATAATCGTGGTGAAAGAGAGAAGGTTATTTTGAATAGGAACTTGAAAGAAAAATTGATTCTGGCAAGTTGGACAGGTGTTTTTAACATCTGTACACCTGGAAATGCTTGTTACTAAAAGTACAAAATACATAACACACACAGACACATATTTGTGCAAATCCTTTAATTAAGCAGCAATGCCCCACCCTACATAGGTTCAAATTGTACTAAAGGTAGAGATGTATTTAACAGAAAAACAGACAGGTATAAGTATTGCAAGGGTCAGCAAACATGGAAGCCTAAAGTTTATAGCGGGTTACAGTATGGCATTCTAACAGTACCTCTGTCTTATCTCTCTCTTATCTTAGTCCTCCCTTCACTTCTAACTTGCCCTTAAACATTGAGTATTTTGAAATAAATAATTATTCTAGGGGTGGGGTAACTAAGTGACAATTATCCCCTCCCCATTCAAACTCCTTATTGTACAAAAAAAAAAAACACGATTACATTTTCAGACTTGTTTTATTTGATTATTTGGAAATTGAGCACACATCCTTTTTTGGGGGGGAGCAGTACTGCAATCAGGGGAGCGTGGCCGGGCCAACTATACTGGATGTCCGTTCCTGGAAGTTGGGCAACACCTGAAGCTGGACCAAGCTGAACAAGTAGACACAGCGCGCAGTAACTTTTCTGCTCCTCTTACCTCCACCTCTGCTCAGGGTTGCCAACGGGGGGAGGGGGGAACTGGTGACTGCGGGGGATCAGGTCCAACTTAAGTGTCCAGCTGCCGGGCCTCTGTTTGCTGCTGGGCCCCAGATGTTACTACGGGCTTTCACACCAATTCCTCCATCATTGGCACTGGAAGTTGGGCTCAATCTACACTTCCACCAATATAGGACCAGAGACCTCCCCCCTCCATGTAAAATTGTGGGGCGAGTTTGTGCGGTGTTAGGAGGGAGGGGATTGAGTGCGATATGGGGGTGGGGGGTATATTTAGTGTGGTGTGAGTATAGAGGGGGTGAAAGGAGGGGGCTTGAGAGAGAGGAGGGGGAAATTGAGGAGGAAGAGGTAGAGTGAGGAGGAGGAGGACGAAAGTGAGAGGAAGAGTAAGAGAGGGGGAGATTTATAGAGATGGGGAAGAGAGAGAAGTAGAGAGAGGGTATGAAGGAGTGCGCGACAGATGGGCGCCATGAGTGGGAGGAGGGAGAGAATGAGAGGGTGGAGTGTGAGAAGGGGAGAAAAATAGAGGGGGTGAGAGCGACACGTTTGAGAGGGGGGCCCCGGTGAAAACTCGAATACTAGGCCGTGGGAAAGCTGTCAGCGGCCTTGTCGCACTCAACAACCCAGGGTAGACTACTTCTGTCCTCGGCCCCGGAATGCTTGTAGCAGGGCTGTTTGTGAACTCTAAATTGTTGAGCGTTTGTCAGTCCAATGTTTTATATAGTCTTATCCCACCTTGTCCTTATCTGAGAGACAAAACAGGTAAGGGGGGTGGAGGGTTTGCCTGTGCAAAGTCTTGACAAACATGGTGACATCTCACAAAAATGACTAGCCAGGGAAAATTAAACACCTCAGTTTACTATGTTTGCAAACTAACCAAGTTAAAAATATATATTTTTAAAACTTGTGTGTATTTGTTAAAACAGGCATTAATAGGTTTTGTTTCAGTTCCTATCTTGATTAAAAATGGCACCAGGTAGGGCTGCCCACTCTCCCCACTACTCTTTGCCCTCTGTATCATACCACTAGCAGAGGCCATCAGAAGAAATGCAAATATATTCGGCCTCAACTTACATTGCCAAAACTATAAAATCTTTGCTGAGGATATTATGCTAATGATCACCAAGCCTATGATCACTTCCTAATCTATATAATACTCTGGATAAATGTAGCTCTGTTTCAGGTTTTGAAATAAATAGCTCTGTCAGAAGAACTAAATATCAATTTACCACCCCAAAGTGAAATTAATTATAAAGAATTTTGATTGGAGGTTGGAGAAATCCCATATTACTTATCTAGGGGTGAATCTTGCAAGCTCATATGAATCCTTTCATGGAAAAAATCCACTCTCCCTCTAATAAAATCCATTAAAAGATTTAGAAACCTTAAATACCGTGTAAAAGGTAGTTCTATCGCACAATTTGTGGAATTTGAGGATTCGCCATCCTGATCGCCGGAACGCACCTATTCAGCCTTCTACATCTGGCACTCAAGTATTGCGTTCCCGCGGCGGTTCCACTGCACGCTCGCGGGCGATGCGCGATCAGTCTACCCTCCCAGATCCATTCCCAGTCTCCGCCCCTGCTCCGAAGACGGACATGCACAAGTGGGGCGCGATCGAGTCCCTATCCCTTGACATCAGTGACGCACGGAAGACATGCTTCCCCTGGACCTGCCTCCAGGCTTCGTTCCCGTTCGGATGATGGGCATGCGCGGTGCGTGAGTTGCGCCGGATTGGATCGTCAATCCCTGATGTCAGTGATGCGCGGGACATAGCTCCGCCCCTGGACATAATCAGGCTGCACAATAGGGTGCACCTGCACGACCCAGCAGCCTATCAGCACGTCCTCTCTGGTTCCGCCCCACTTCCCATTGGAGGGAGGCTCCTTAAATACCTGCTCAGCCCAGACTATCATTGCTGAGCATAACCTTGTGTGACGCCGTGCCTTCCTGCATTCTGTTCCTGCCTTGTGCCTTGCCTGCCTTGATCCTGATCTCCCTGCTACCTGACCCTGCTTCATTCACTGGACTCCTCATCTCTCCAATTCTGACCTGGCTACGTACGACATCCTGCTCTCTACAACCCTGACCTTGGCAAAGTACCCCAACGATCCGCTACACTCCAATCCTGACCTTGGCAAAGTACTCCGACGATCCGCTACTCTCCAACCCGGACCTTGGCAAAGTACTCCAATGATCCACTATTCTCCAATCCAGACCTGGCAAGTATAACGTTTACTCTACCTTCCGTATTCCAGACCCAGCTTACAAGACTAATCTACATCATAGGCGCGCCCGCGTGGCTGTGGGTTGGCATTTCTCCATTCCCTACCTCAGCACTGCGGTCGCGCTTCGTTTGTAGTGAGCTACGCGTTAAATGAAATTACTAGATAAAAAGGAACTCCCGAACTCTGATTCAGATATTTCAAACTGAAGCACTTCACTGCCCAAATACATAAGGCACAACAACCCTCTTAAATCACAGGGTACGAATCTCTTTATGCCTCTAATTATTTGGACAACAGCCTTATTTCCAGTATACAGTATGTCAGACACTGCTCTGCCAAAACACAAGCCACAAAAGTTTATAAATGGTGAAGTGGAAGGAGGAATTGGGAGAGACGCTGGAGGATGAGGTTTTGGAGGACATCTGCCTGGCAGCAGCAGGGAACTCCATATGCACGTCCATGTAAGAGAATGCATATAAAAGTTATTTTATTGGTACATGACCCCCATTAGAATGCATGCTATCAGTAATCTAAATTCCCCAAGATGCTTTCTGAGCTGCGGTCAGAATGGATCTTTGTCCCATACTGTATTTTATGGTTTTGTCCCCGCATAGTGCCATTTTGGAAACAGATCTTTGCACTTATCAACATTATCCTGGGACTTTTAGAGTGACCCAGCCCATGTGTAACTTTGCTTGGTTAACTATAGCTGACCTCCCCAGAAATTATAATAAGCTCATGGGCCCCATCCTCACTTCGGCTAGATGCTAGTTGGCGGCCATACAGAGACAACCGAAGATGCCATGAATATAGTCAGGAGCAGGATATGGCATGTGTTTGCCAAGGAAAGGCTCATGGCCAAGCAACAAATTGTCGCAGGTATGAGCCCCATGGACAGCAACAGAGGGTAGAGATGGGTCTGACATGGACATGGTCGTTACATAGATTCTCCCTATATTAATCCATGTTGACCAAAGGGAGCATCTCTCTTAGAATCCTTTGGCTTGTTGGGATGGTTTATAGCACAGTATCAGATCAATTACTGGCCTATGGATAGGTGGAGTCAGGTTACAGCTAACACAGGATCAACCCCACCCCCACCGACCCAATTCTGTTTGTCTTTTCCCTTTTATGTATTTGGAGACATGGGCAAAATATAATATTTCTTGGATTGGAAACATTTATACCATGACAATGACGCAGCTCCCAAAAATTCTGTACCTTCTTTGGACTCTTCCGATGCCAATCAAATACAAAGTGATACAGACTTTTCAGTAGAAATGTCATCCTTCATTTGGATGGGGAAAAAACAGGGATCAATATTAATCAAACCTACGCTAGCGAGGAGTTGCGGCTCCGTGTCTGGTATCCTATTACAAATCTGCCCAAATTAGCCATCTTGCTCAGTGGCATTTACCAGAAGGCACTACAAGAGGTGGGCTGATATAGCAGCTGCAGTCATAAATACCTTGGACTTGAAGGCCCTTTAATGGTTTTCTGAACTTTGAAGAGTTCTATAGATCACTCTCTTAAAATCATATGACAATCCCTCAAAATCTGGGACTTAAATATAATTAAACGTTCATGACTGTTAAATCAAACACAAGGCCTTTTCTTAATAATATTGATGTTAAACCAGGATTGATATTTTAGGATTTTTCCCTGTGGTATCAATCAGGTTTTTGTAGAGTTAAAGGTGCGAAAATATTTCTTTAGATATCTTCAGTTACGTGAATGTGTTGAATCTCTATCTCCAGACTTGAGTTCGGGTTCCAACACATGTTTTGAACATATATGTAACTCGGCTCCCCTGAGCAAAACAATGACATCTATATTTTACCAGAATATAACTGAAAACAACCATGATGCTAAAGATAGACGATAAGAAAATGGGAAGCAGACTTGGGAGAATCACTAGCTCAAGAAGATTGGCGTCATATCTGGGAAGCAAGCTTTAAAATTGCTGTATAGATGGTACCTTACTCTTGACTATAATTAAAATGTATGGCAATGCTTCGCCCAATTGTTTTAGGGGATGTAGTCAGATCACATCTCTGCTACACATCTAGTGACAATGTTCCATGAGGTCTATTCTCTCATTAATAATATACTGGGGCTGTATCTCACCCCAGATCCCTGGGTCACTTTGTTGCACAATCTGATAATAAACTGATATACCACATTTTCTCAGCAACCTGATGCTGCTTTGCAGCTGCCTAGAAGAAGCCAGCCCCGAACATAGCAATGGTTGGGAAACGTAAATGGAGAGTGATGACCATGGAGAAAATGACTAGTTTCCTCAACGATACACAAAGAAAGTTCAAAGCAATTTGGGGTCCATGGTGTAAATATATGAGTGGCTCTACTTTTCACAGATCATTACTTTCGCAACAGGATCACAGAATGTAGTCCCTGAATGCTTTATGGGTTCTGCAGCACAACTTTAGAAACAGCTCCACAGCGGCCTTACTAGTCTCTATATGTACTATGTCCCCATGTATTCAGAACAACTCAAGTGTTGTACGTGACTACCCGAACCCCCCGTCCCCATCATTTTGCTTTCCGTAATCTTAACATAGATTCCTGATTCTTCTTTTGTTAATAATGCAATAATCAATCAAGCTAATCAAAGCATCAATCACCCAGAATTTACCCCTTAAATATGTCACTGTCACTAGTACACTTTGGTCCAAGGTGCAACGCACCTTTAAAAAAAAAGTATATGAAGAATTCCTGACATCCTCTATAATGTAGGGTCCCAAAAGCTTGGGTTTCTAAACTTCCGTTTCCTTGAGTCTTGACCAAACATTTAGTAACTCTGTCATTAACCAATGAATCATATTTCCCTGCAATGTTATAGGAAAGAATGAAAGAACATATTGGACTAGCCAAGGCATAAATCATGGTTTATCAAGAGCACACCTTCCCAGCTAAAACTGTTATATATTTGTTTTCACCCCTTTAGACATTACACTGTTTATTCAAGAACCTCAGGCTCTACAAAGCCAAAAGAAATCGTCACAGATCCAGTGTATGGTATTGTTTGAATGCCCCTGAACAACTCCGGCATTTCTCTGCCTGCAGGAGTCCTTCTATTTATCATGTGTATGTATTATTAACTCCACCGTCAGTATGTGGGATCTTGATCTCTCTCTGTGAGGTGTAACATTAAACTGGCAACTGTTAGTTTGGGGACTTCAGTTTCCTGGACACAGGAACTCTACTGACCATTTTTTCTGTGAGATCAGCAGTACGTTACCTCCAGCAGTGACACAGATTAACCCATGCACTGCCCAGCATTCGTCTATTCCATATGGCACTGCAGAGATAAGGTTACCTTTAACTGACAATGCAGTATTTATGGCAATGTTTTTTATATGGCATACAGTACATGTTAAAGGGATGACTAATTCCTTCTCCAAAGAGATGACTATATCATTTTTTATGTCAGAGGCACTGACCGGCAGACAGAGCGACACCCAAAATCACTGGATCTTGAATTTGATTGTCTCAGTTTATAGACTTTGTCATTGCCACTTTGTCACCTTACAAAATATCAAGTCAATTTGTAGCTGTATTCCATAAGCACCAAACTGTATGCAGAGATTAATTGTTCCTTTATTATTTTACCATGTAACATAAATATAATAGAACGAACTAGAAACCAATTTCTTAATTGTCGTGACACTACTTAAACATGACAACGTAAAGGGCGATGAATAAAAGTGCCAAGAAGAGCATCTAGATCAGGGGTAGGCGACTCCAATTCTGAAGGGCCACCGACAGGTAAGGTTTTCAGGATATCCCTGCTTTAGGACAGGTGGCACAATGAGTGGCTCAGTCAAAGTCAAAGACTCAGCCACTGATTGAGCTACTTGGCTGAAGCAGGGATATCCTGAAAACCTGACCGGTTGGTGGCCCTTAAGGACTGGAGTTGGCTACCCCCGATCTAGGCATCTACAACCATAGCTCCAAAACCGAGCAAGTAAGAAACTTGAATGAATTGTCCAACACTTAACGCAAATCCTTGCTTAGAAGAGTCTACGTGAAGTCACACTTGACGGAGGATTCTGACGCAGAGAAAATAAAAAGTGACAGAACCAACAGAATGTTGTATCATTAGTGTATCTAGTAACTCCTACATCCTCCTATAACCCCACAATATCTTGAATTGCCACATGGGGCAAACGAAGTGGATTACCTTGAAATATTGACATTTGATACATGCTCAAAAAAAGTCCAATGTCTTTACTTTGCATATAACTCTCAAAAGTTTGCAACGTTCCCAAAAAGAAGCAAGGGCATAATAAAGTAGGCTGCGAGACTAGAGCAAACAAATGGCAATAGATTAATCATTGCTCTCAAATATATACCGTATATATATTTATAATACATCTGGTTTCTTGCCCCAGTTTGCATGAGATCTACAGCTGGTAGATCTTGTATAAGTAGTTTTGCATCTCTGAGGCAATGTAAAAGTTAGCTGCAAAACAGTGAGGATGCGTGTCTAAAGAGGTGCATTTATCCCAGAGAAAAACACCTTCAGTGCACTCAACAACAAAGTTAGCTGCTCCTTTACTAGTTCTCCCTATTCTATTCATGTAACTGAGTTGAGGGGGGACGGAGACAAATGTGGTCCCAGCACGCTGAATATAGTAAACAAAAAAGATGATACATTACAACCTTTAGAGGCCTTGGAATAGAATAAGGAGTACTGGTCAATACGTGCTCGGATTGGGTCTTGTGATCAGGGCTCTGTGTCTGTCATACAGCAACCTTTCAGTGGAATGCAGCTTCAGGCCACATGCAACATGTTTCCTAAATAACAGCTCCGATGTGAACTATGAAGGGCTTATCGATATACCCAAAGTGTGTTGAAGGTTCTCTGGAAAATGCTTACAGTGGAAAAGAAACGAGATGTAGTGTTACGGGTGTGCTGTGTTACACTGCTCTGTGACGTCACCAGCAGTATTAGTTGCATGACATTTCTGGTCACACCTCCGTGAATCTGCAGTTGCCTGTGATTTCAGTCACACGGATGATAGAGTTATGTGCCCCAGTATCGCCACTTAGAAACATATGCCATCCTGACTTTTTATATTAACTCATTCATCGCCGGAGAGGTCAGCGAGTAATGCACTGGTGGCTACTTGGCCAGTAAAGAGATTAAAGGGGAGACACGTACAGTGTTCAATGAAAGCATAGAAACTAAGATGCAGAAGATACTTATAAGTCCATTTCTCATGCCATGCTGCTCACAAGTCACCATTGCAATTACAGTCTGTTACATCTAAATACACATTATATAAACACAGTCTACTACAATAAGGTGGCATATACATACATGTCCTTCCTGCACTCAGCTTGACATGACGTAAACATGTTCAACATTCCTGTATCACAAAACTAAGTGATACATTCTAACTTCTATTAGATGACTGAGCGGGTGCTTGCCACAGGTATTTATATAAGACTTCCCTTATGCAAGTGTCCCTGACTGCTATATACAAGGACAAAGTACAGTGTACAGCATTTGTCCTGATTTCTGCACTGCAAGAATGGATCCCTCATGTCTCTATTATAAAAGGCAAGAATTATGTGTCACAGATTGTTCTGCTGAAGGGTTGACAGTTAGTGAGGTAAATGCACCCTAATGTAAGTATTAAATGTCAGAAATACACATATCTCCAATATCACTGTTAATGTTGTAATAGGTTTAAAAAAAAAAAAATCTTGTTTGAAAGAGGATTTTACCTGCATCAAGAACAAAGTGCGCGTTCAGAAACCAGCATTTATTTTTTTCTAATAAGAGATACCTTTGTGATTTAAAGGGACACACTACCCCAATAATAATACCCCAATAAAGTTTTTTTAATGTTGCATTTATTTTAAAGGATAGTATTCAGTAGTATCTCCAAACATTTGTGAAATTGAAATGAGATATGGATATTTGGCTCAATGCATATATAAACATTGAATATAGGAAAATATAACATCATTCTATAGTAATTGACAAAGGGGTATATTTGGTATAAGCACCAAGTGGTTACAGTTATCAATGCTACAGGTTTTAGGTTTGTTGTTAAGCACTGGCAGCACTGAATGCAGGGCATGTTTCCCTAGAGATTATGCTTCATGCCACTGTGTCAGACTTTATGCATGGTGCAGTTTAGAGAAAATGCAAACCCAGGGATACACCCTATGTATGCAGTTGGAGAAAAAAAAAGTGCCTATGCAGGTTTGGAACCCAGCAGAACCTACCGATCTCTCTTGAAAGTGAAGAAGTCACACCCTTCAGCACTGGCTTTCCCAGCAATGAAGTGATAAGTGAATTCAGGAAAGTAAAACTGAACTACTGTACCGGCATATTAACACAAACTGCCCAAACCAGCATTTATTAGCTGATTACAAACACCAATGTTATTTTTCTTCCATCATAGTTATAAACTGCACATCAATTAATAAAGGGATGGATATTTTTTTAACAAGGTTTGTCGATTATTTTTTGTGGGGGGGGGGGGGGGGGGGGAGAGACAAAAAGCGCAGGCACAATATGGCTTGTGCCAAGCTCTTGGCTCTGAAGCATCTTGTAATGTCCTACAACTGAGACATAACAACAGCAGAACATCTGCAGAGGATGTAACTCCAAGAAGGCATCCAAAGTCCTGAACCCAAATCATAATTAGGACTTCATTTTCCAACATGAGCACATCTGACTCTGGATTATATGTTGTAGAATGGATAAGGACACAGGAGTTGAGTTGCAATCAGACAACAATCACCTGACGTACCCTGTGTCCCACTCGGTTCCAATTAGTTAATGATAACCCAGCTCCTGTGTGTCAAGTGCTCCTCCAGATTCATTTGAAGATCACAGAGGAGAGTGAAGTGTGATTTAATGTTGAACACTTTATATACAACCCTTAGTAAGATCTAAGTAGGGAGCAGCATCCAGCATCACCTACCTGGCTGTAGGAGGTGTGATGGGAGAAGAAGGAGGTCAAGAAAGCATCTTCTGGGAGCCCGTAGCTCGCCATCCTCTAAGGTTGAAAATGCTGTGCAGGAGAAGAAGGATGATGAGGAAGAGAAGGTCCAGGAAATGAAGAGTCAGTCTGGAGAGCCGGCTTCTTACTGTAGGTGCTTGGGTCTCTTTCCCGGTGTGTGCCTCGCAGCTGAAGGTGGAGTGGTGAGAGCAGAGCCTGAGCCGTGCAGTGTGTGAGGACTAGAGAGAGAAGAGAGAAAGAAGGAGGGAGGTGCTAAGCTACAGAGAGAGAAGGACAGAGGGAGGAGGTGACTGTGTGTGCCTGTGTGACACATGGACAAAGAAGAGGCAGGATGGAGTGTGACAAACAACTAGAAGAGTTTGTGCTACTGCACATATGTAACAGAAACAAGTTAAATGAGTGGTTGAGAGATCATTTTTGCATACTGCAAGTGTTTACTGTATATGTGAAAGACAGATACTGAGTTGGGATGGGCCAGTCTGAGAGAGAAAGAGGATGTGTATTAATGTGTATGTGCCAGACACAAACTGTAAGTGATGTTGTGCCTGATTTGAAGAATAGTTTAATTTATTAATCCCTTCACTGCCAGAGCAATACATGTAAAGTGTATGTCTCCATTTCAAAAGGGGTTTTTACAGTATTTATGCATACAGTATTTCATATAAATGCCCTTACTTTAAGAAAGTTGGGGGGAATTGTACATTTGCAAATAGAAAAGTAGTGGTACTCTGAATTTCAATATAAAAAGTAGTAGTCTGCATTCCTTAGTACTCGGTCACATTTCCATCACAGAGTTAAAGTGAGGGTTTTACTTTTTGTGCGGGTATTTCTTTAGGTTTTCACGATATGGGGTCTACAGTATTTACCAAAGTCTCTTAGCTGAAACATTGGGGCAAACACAGTGCAAAAAAAAAAAGTACTATATCTATCAAAACAAAAATGCCCTATTCTTTAAATAATGCGTACAGCAAATAAAAATACCACTTGTGAGCACATTTGCATGTCCCAGTCAGGTCTGCAACCTTGCCTTTCCCCATTATCTCTTAGCATACAATGCTTAAACTGCAGTCAGGGATTCTGGGTAATGACATGCAAATGAGCACAGTGTGTCACTTTTTGCTTCATGTCCATTTCAACCTATAAGTGTATGCATTCTGTAATGTGGAAATTGGCATCTGTAAAAGTATTGTATTATTTATTTTTTATTTATAAAATATTTTACCAGGAACAAAATACATTGAGAGTTACTGCTCTTTTTCAAGTAAGTCCTGGGCACAAAGTAAAGTTGACAACATTACAATTTGACTTGTTTCAAATGGGGAACTGCCAAAGCCTTGAAGGAACTGAGACAGGAAGTGGATTTGAGGGACTCGGGTAAATTGTTCCAGCAGTGGGGGGATCGGTACAAGAAGGAAGCACAACCAGATTCTTTATTGTACCTTAGGACTATAAGCAGGTTTCTGGAGGTGGATCTAAGGAGATAAGTGCTGTGTACAGTGGGAGTGAGATACCTGCCCAGATAATTCAGTAACTTGTCCAGAAATATTTGGAAGTGAGACAGGGAAGATGTACATTGCATCTGGACTCAAGGGATAGCCAACCAAGTTCAGTTAATATATCACAATGATGGGTGTTGAAGTTACATGGTATACACAAAATGAAGTACTAGAAATAGTAACCCTTTGTTTAGCTGTCTTGCACCTCATGCTTTTCTGACTTTCCCTTACACACAGTTGCAGATTTTCCATTATTTATTTATTTATTTATAAAATGTTTTACCAGGAAGTAATACATTAAGTCACCTCTCTTTTTCAATTATGTCCTAGGCATAGTTATGATAACAAATACATGGTTACAAATACATAGTTACATTAAGTGAACAGGGTTATACATTATATACAAGACATTGCATGCACAGCTAAAGATAATATATATTACAGCAAGGCCCCGCTTCTCGGCGATCCTCTGATACGGCGGTACTAAGAAGGGGGGCCGCCATGTCTGCGCATGCACAGAACGGGCAAGCATACGCAGAACGGGCCGGTCCGAGGTCATGCATGCGCAGAACGGTCCGAGGTCGTGCATGCACAGAATGGGGGGTGGGGAGGGGTTGCCGAGGTGGCGCATGCCTAGAAGGGTGAATGGCCGGTCTGCAAATGCGCACACACCAACAATCGCTGGTTCCACTTTCCGGCGATTTTCGCTTTGCGTCGGGCCCTTAGAATGGAACCCACTGCATGCCAGGGGCCCTCCTGTATAGGCGTATGTAACAGTTGCAGACCAGATTGAAATGTGAGACCGCTTTAAATTTGAAAGAACTTAGACTGGTGGCGGCTGTGAGAGTTCCGTTAGGTGTCGGCAAAATTTGGGGGCGGCAAAAATGTCCAACCCATATTCTTTTGCTGCGCTTTCGGGCCTGATGGGAAGTCATTTTGCTGTTGCGGCCATCTCCTTGAGAACACGAAAGAGAAAGAGAATCCCTTTTGGATGCACTCCTTCCCCGCCACCCTGCTCCTCCTTCTTAACCGAAGCATCAAATGATGCCGCGGATGGCACTGCGTCTTGTTGCCATGGAAGCGCGCCGTTGCAGCGTCACATGACATGATGACGTTGCATTACCATGGCAACGTGACGCCATGCGACATCACATTGGTGACGATGATGCTGTGGTTCAGAAGGAGTGGGGCGGCAGGCTAGGAGGCGGCCGTAACAACTAAGTGCCTAGGGGCGGCGAATTTTGAAATCCACCGCTGCTTACACAACCATACCTGTATTTATGAACAAACTATGTCAATGGAACAGTTTAAGTTAAAAAAAAAATGTGATAGGCGTTTGCAAAAGCGGAGTTATGTTTAACCCTAAGGAATATTGAGAATGCTATACACGCCACTATGAAAAAGACAGACTCAGATTCTGCTTTGGCCCAAATATATAGTAAAAAAACATCAACACATGAAGATATCCAAAAGATAAAAATATCATCATTTAACATCTCTAAAAAATATTCCTGAGTGAGTGAACGTTTCATCTACTATATATCATTCAGATATGATAAGCAAGCCCATACACAGTTGCCTAACTTCAGCTGAAACCAAGCACTATGACAATAACTTCTCTGATATCTGTTATCTGAGCACCTTCAGTAGTAACCTACTGCAGCTATGTGCACAGACTTTTCAGCATATTGAATAAGGACCACAGTCTCTGGAGCCAGCATAAATTGGTTGGTTAGCTAGAAAGTTCTAATTGTAATAGCAATGTGCTGCCATTGAGGTGGTTTTAGGTCTTTGTTTCAAAGTATCATTAGGCATGAACATTTTATGTGTGACATTTCTGTCAATGCTACATACAAATATTTCTTGTTTCCTACATACACAATGTTTTTATTTTCTTGCTTCTCTCCAGCTGTCATCATGGTTATTTTTGTGGGGTAATTCTTATTTTATTGGAGAATAACAAGCTACATATAGGATATGGAGTTATTTGAAATGATGCTGGGATACCAAATGGAAGGGGCTTCATACTTTTTCTTTGTGTATCTGTAGCTCCCCTCTGGGGACTGCTAGTGCATGTAAGGAGTTAACGGCCCTAATGGGTTAACTGTGTGGGAACACTCGGGTTACTCCCCTCTCCATAATGTGATGTAGAATGACTATGCTGAAAGGATAGCTACTCCACAGTATGTCTTGTAACCAGTGATGTCCCCATAGGGAGATAGGTTATAGATAGAGCCACCCAATATTCTAGAATCAGGTTCCTTGGAGTTCTGCAGCGGGCCTCAAATGTGAGTCTTGTAAATATGTTTAATGGTGTAGATATGTATTAAGATGTGTCTTTTCACCCTTTGTTGTTTTCAGTTAAAGAACGTGCCCTTTGCGTAGGCGCCATTTGTATGGGTCTGAGATTGTTCTCACTATTGAACGGGAGGAAGCATGCTTTTAGTAAGGAATTCTCTGTGTTAATAACTCCAGGGTGTGTTTGGATCGACCCAATCGGAAGGTCCCTAGTGCAATCTTGATCATATAGGTATGGAAGAAGTATGCAGTACTGTGATAGATCGGGGGACTCGCGCTTCCCAGCGTGTCCCCGTCACCTCTGTTTCCGCTTCCTCTGGCCCTCCCTCTTCCCTGCGTCCTCGCTCTCTCCCTCGCGGCCGTTCCTCTGACGCGCGTTCAGGCCACCTGCGCATCCTTCGCAATGTGCGTGCGCGTTCACTGGTACCCCTCCGCGGCACCCGCGGCCCCCGGCGTGTCTCTATTCCCCCAGCCTCCACATTACCTTGCTCCTCTGCCTCTCCGTCTCTCTCACCCCCGTTGCCAAGCACCCCCGTGGCACTTCCTCCCCCACGTCCTGTGACACGTGCAGTGCACGCACATAATACCCTTACAGAGGGTGCGCGCACACGCTCCAGTTATCTGCCGTCTAGCTCCGTCCCCCGTGGCTTACAAGCCATATCCCTTAATTATTTCCCTGTCTCCTCCCCTGCTCTCTCAGACCTATCCCTGCAAACTCTCACTCAACCCTCTGCTCCTCCTCTCTCTTCTATTGGTTCTCCTTCCTTTATAACCCCACTCTGTCCACTTCCTCATTGCTCTGCATAGCTTTCCTGTGACCCCTGTGTGTGCAGTGTCTTTGCCTAGCTCCCTTGTTTGTTTCAGCGCTGGTTCCTGTCCCTGCTTCTGTTTGGATTCCCCTGGCTTGAACTACTGCTTTGGATTTGACTACTCTGCTTTTTCCTGCCCTTGAACCTTGGCCTATGGACTTCACTACGCTGCTTTCTCCAACCCCTGAACATTGTCTTACGGACACCACTACCCTGCTCTCTCCAATCCTTGAACTCTGGCACACGGACATTACTATCCGATCTCTGGCACCCCGGACTTTGCAAGAATACGTTAACCCCTTTCTTACCAGGCCCGGCAACGCATTACCACACTCCGGGCATGCCCCCATTGCTGTGGGTGCGTGTTATACCCTGACCCACTTCAGTACTGGGGACTGGCCAGGTCTGTGGGCATACAGGCGTTACAGGTACAGAGTAGCAGGTTCCTAATTCAGAAACCTGACAGGGATTCCAGATTTAACATGGGGCATCGCTAACTCCATGCAGGAGTCTGACAGTTTAACTCTTACTGTGGGTAACAAGCCAAGTACAGTACCTCCCCAGCATAAGAGTGAGAGCTACAAAGGGGAGGAAGCCCAAATAAGTTCAGTACCTCCCGAGCATTGTAGTGAGAGCTACAAATGGGATGTCATGAATATTATTATTTAACACGAGTTATCATTCAAGTAGCAATATGTTTTATAAAAGTTCCTGGCACCCATCCTTGTTACATTCAAGCATCCACACCCAGCCCGCACCTACCCAGCACACACACACATATACATGTATATATATATATATATATATTGCACCCACAGTGTACTCAGCACTTTACAAAATAGACTATACAGAGAATTATAATACAATAAGTTCAACAAACATAATAACAAAATAGGAAAGTCAAGGCTGGGGAGTTTGCAATCTAAGTGGTATGTTGGGAGATTTGCAGGTGAGGGAATAAGTGAGGTATATGGCAGTGCTTGGCTACAATGGTTAGCAGGAGCCACTGTGGGCGTGTTTAGCCATGAGTCTAGATTATTGAAATACTTAATTCAAGAGGTGAGTTTTTACGGTTTGGCTTAAAAGGGGGTAAGAAGGTGCTTAGCATATACTGAGTGTGAGGGAGTTCTACAGGAGAGGGGCAGTGAGGGAAAAGGGTTTTAGGTAAGAGAGAGTAGTAGGGGTGGAAAGGAGACAGTTATGAGCAGAGTGCCGGAGAGGAGTAGGGACATAATGAGAGATCAAAGCTAATATGTCGGGAGGCGCAGATAAGTGGAGAGCCTTGAAAATAAGGAGGAGAACTTTGTAGGTGATCTGAAACTTGATGGGAAGCAGAAGAGGGATTTTAGGAGAAGATGACCAGGGACTGTTCTGGGAGAAAGTTAAATGATTCTAGCAGCAAAATTAGGGATAGATTGCAAAGGAAAAGTTGTGAGGCAATTGGGCCTGTTAGCAGACTACTACAATAATCCAGATGGGAGTGGATAGGGGCATGCATTAGAATTTATTTAAAGTTGGATTATTTATTTTGAAATAAATAAATTTTTCTTGGTAAGGATATGAGCACCTTTTGTCCTTACAAAGAACAGCTCTATGTCTCTATCCCAGTTAATAAAACTTACTCTAAACCTATCCCACATCAAAATAAATAAATGACACAAATTAATCAAAACAAACACAGAAAATAAAGAACCAGTGAGGGGGAGGGGGTGTGCAAAGGGTGTACTCTGTGATTTTTTTAGCCCATCGGAAGTCGGTTGAGCTGGGTTATTCAACTGCACTTACCTGGCGCAAAACGAAAATACAAATTATTAACCCAAAATAACTTAAAAACTTCACATTTTAAATTAAACAGTGCCCTAAAGGCGCTGGTTGTCATAGTGTCATGGTTGCACGGTTGTTGGTGTTAGAACGTTCCATCATAGTAGGGTAGCGGTATCCCAGCTCTATCCTCCATTTGTCTTCCCCATTCTGTGTCTGACCGAGAATTCCCCTGCATTTTATACAGATATATGATACCTGAGCCAACTAAGTAGCTCCTATTTGTGGCATGAAAGCCAGCTCAGAATGAGTGCACCATGATTAAGAAGGCTGTGTGATAATTGCAGAAAGACTGTGTACAAGAGTATGTTTTTACCTATGCAAATTAACCTGCAGTTCAGGTTATGATATACAGATAGTATTAAGTATCCTTAACCATATGGCCTAATAAGGCACAAAGATGTAATAGAAGCAATCTTATATTCAGGGCCAGCCTGCAAAAATCACATAAAAAGGATACAAAACAATCTATGACCCACTCAGTGTACACTCTGTCTTCATTCCAAGTATAATCAATGCATATCTATGCACAACAGAAGCATCTGCCTTTTCAAAAGAATAATAGTTCAATAAACATTGTATGATTATATTATAGATAGCTCTTAGGTAAAATTGGAAATGCATAGATTAGGCGACTATACACTGTGCCTGACTGTACTTCAATAGGGAAAATGAATATGCGGGTGTATCAAGCAATGCTTTCTATGGGAGTGCTTTGGTGTGCGACCGTATATGCACAGGAATAATAAAACATAACCAATGTACATGCCTTCAAACCCCTCTTTCTCTTTTATTTAATGCTGCATAAAAGCCTTCTATTATAATGAACCATTTCATATTTCCAAATTGTTTTCAGCAGACTGCATAAAGCCTGCAAGTCAACACCATTAGCTTTCATCAAGTTAAGTTCAAAAGAGGAGATCGTCAGTGACATATTTTGGCCAAAAGATTACCGCGCTGCCGTGTCAAGGGAAACCCCAACAATGTCCTCCTTGCAATTACTAAGGTTTTGTAACTGTTTATTTTCAAGTATGTTTTATGGGATACACAAAAGAAAAAGGGAACGTCGGGATCAGGACAGACATCCAAAAACAGTACAACTAAAATATTCTACAATAAGAAGTGGGGGAGGAAGAAGAAAAAAAAAAATACTGATTTTATTTATTTATTTATTTATTTATTTTAAAGGGGAAGAGCGAAATAGGGGTGCAGGTGGGGATAAAAGGGTGGTAAGAGGGGGGAGAGAAAGTACGGGTTAGAAGGGGAAGATAGGGGGAGAGAGGGGGAAAAGATGGGGCTGATCTCCCCACCTACGGCTCCACTTAGATCAAAACCAATAGGGTGAAACTGAGTCTAACGTTCATGGCAGCACGGCCCTGGTTTGCCAATTATCTGAAATCTGAAGAGTTCTGAGGGTGACAGACCTGACTGACTTTTAAGTCAGTAAAACTTCTAATGTTTGATCCTGACCATAGGTATTCGACCCTGGTGATCCCCATCCTAGACCAGGCTAAAAATGTCAGGCCATAGGGACCATACCGGAGTTCTTGGAAGAAAGATTATACCTGAATTTGAGCCTGTCCCTTAAGGTTATTTAATTTGTAATGGTTGGGAATTCCCAAGAGATTTCAAGTCGGTAGGAATGAGATAGCCAAAATAGAGAGTCAACGATGGAAGGGATACACAATAAATCTTCTATGTCGTTAGGAAGGATAGGTCGTGCCAAACTAACCTTATTAGTTTTTTTGAGGAAGTAAGTAGGAATTTAGACCAGGATAATGCAGTTGATGTAATCTACTTAGATTTGGCAAACACTTTTGATATGGTGCCACACAAGGTTAGTGTACTAAATAAAATTAATTGGTTGCTGTAAAAATATTTGCACCTGGATTGGAAACTGGTTAAAGGATAAACAACAGAGAGTTGTCATAAATGGGAACTTTTCAGGTTGGGTTAAAGTTGTGAGTGGAGTACCTCAGGGATCGGTACTGGGTCCGCTGATTTTTAACTTGTTTATTAATTACCTTGAGGTTGGCATAGAAAGGAAAGTCTCCATCTTTGCTGATGATACTAAATTGTGTAAGGTAGTAGAATCAGAGCAGGATGTAATTTCTCTTCAGAAGGACTTGGCTAGACTGGAAACTTGGGCAGGTAAATGGCAGATGAGGTTTGATACCGATAAATGTAAGGTTATGCATTTGGGAAACAAGAATAAACAGGAGACTTACTAGTTAAATAAGGCAAAATTAGGTCAATCCTTGATGGAGGAAGATTTAGGAGTGCTTGTTAACAGCAGGCTTAGCAATAGTGCCCAAATGTCAGGCGGTAGCTACAAAGGCAAATAAAATGTTATCTTGCATTAAACGGAGAATGGATGGAAGGGAAGTAAGTGTAACCCCACTATGGGATTACTATGGACAGTTAAGGCCCCTAAAGGGTTAACTTTATGGATTGTATCAAAGTACTGTGCCCTTTCCCATATTTGTTGCAAAGTGGCTCAGCAAAAGCTTAGCCACACCCACCTTCTAGAAGGTGTCCAGCCTGTCACTTGGTATGAATGATTGATGATGAACCACTTCCCCTGTAGGCATGGTGACCAGTGATGTTACTAGTACAGTAGTTATACATAGGAGGGGATTATAACTCCACCATCAGATCCCAGGAGGGGAGCCAGAGGCGGGGTCTCACCTGTAAATATGTAAGTACTCCATTATGTAATAAGTTAGTCTAGGGCAGTAGCCCCTTTTGTTGTTTTAATAGATAGGCTACCTAGAAATGTAGGAGCCATAGCAGTACAGGCTCCCAGAGGGGAGACATGTGTCCCCTAAAGGTTACCCAAAACAAAAAGGACTGGCATAGAGAAGTAGTAATATGGAACTCCTTTGACTCATTCCCATGGTGATCATCCCCAGCTAATAATGGGTGGAGCACCCTTAAAAGGATTTACCCCTGCTACCCCAACACTGAAGCATTCATATGGGATGGGCAATGTAGAGAGCAGAGATCCAGATCTCTCTAGTAAGGAGAGGAAAGGAATGGTGATTTGTGTCTGTGGACACCTCCCGGTGTGAACATCCCAGGAGAGTATAATGTGACACCCTCCCTTCGACGAGCAGTCCAGAGGAGTAAAAGGTGGAGCCCAAAGGAAATGGCCCACCTCTGCCATTCCAGCACTGAAGCACTACCAAAAGGATTGTTAGAGCAAGTTGCAGTACTCAAGACTTCATTGACCAAAGAGATAAAGGGGCAGCCCAGCAGGGACCTAAAAGGTACAAGAAAAGTATGTAATTTGATGACTACATTATACTGTGTGAATAATAAACTACCCCAGCTGTTCTACGCATGTGCCTCTCCAGGAATGCAGCGGTGCACCTGCAGAAGTTGTTCTTCTTCAAACTTTGAAAATAAAGCCTGTCCTGAATGCTACTATAAAGTCCCTGGCACCCATCTTTTCTACCTCAACACCCAGCTGCACTGACCCAGCACCCTTACAAGGTAATATACTGTAAAGGCCAAATCTAAAGACTATCTGATGTAAACTCACTAGGAGCCGGGCCCGGAGGATTTCATAATCATAACTATGCCCCTGTATAAAGCATTAGTAAGACCACACCTTTAATATGGAGTACAGTTTTGGGCACCTCTTCATAAAACAAAATGCAAAGAAGAGCCACTAAATTAATAAAGGGTGTGGAAAATCTGACTTATGAGGAGAGGCTAGCTAAATTAGATTTGTTTACATTAGAAAAGAGGTGTCTAAGAGGCTATATGAAAACTATATACAAATATATTTGGAGTCAATACAAGGCGCTTTCAAAATAACTATTCATCCCAAAGGCAATACAAACGACACGGGTCATACTTTAATATGGAGGAAAACAGATTTCACCAGAAACAAAGGAAAGGGAGCACTTAGTAAAGGAAACACAGTGGGAAGCCTTGATCAAAGAATGCTCCCGAGAAGTTGAAGTTTATTAAAGTGGCGGGGAATAATTGAGGATCCCCCCCCCCCCCATCCCAGGCATCCATTATCTTCTAGTGGTCCCCACACTGGTGTGTTCCCTGGCACCCATCTCCATGCATCCCATACCCTGCGCACTTGTTATATCACTACCGGGATGTTAGACTGTAGGGATAAACAGAGGCAAGCGTCCAGTGCAGATCGCGGGTATAGTCATACCGCAGGGTAGCCATCTTACAAACAATAGACATGCATATGAATACATCATAAAAGTTTGTTAAAGAGCATGTGGATGGGCTCAATAATACCATGATATTACTTTATTACTTTGGGCCGATTGATCACACCGAGAAGTCACCCGGGAAACCTGGGGCTCCACTAACCCCCTTCCCCCCACCCCCAAGCTACTGTCCAATGCTGCCAAAATCAGTGGGATATGCATTTGGGGCCTCCTTGTATTAGCCCCAAGGACTTACTCAAAGGCCATGAGTGAGTGTCATGGGAGACCGGGTCTTTTAATAAATTTATACCGGGATCATTCAATAGGCAAAACAAGGTAGTGAAATAAAATGGGGTTTATTTAGATAAACACCTCAGAATCACAACAGAAATACAAAAGACAGAAATATACACACTTACTGGGGTCTGGGGTTTGAAATCTAACCTTTCCTAGGGGCAGGGCACCCGCTTGCAAGTGCTTACCCTGACTGGGACCAACGAAAAGCCGGGTGAGCAGGAAATATGATTTAGCCAATGGGAGAAGCGCCTACGAGCTGTATCTCCCCCAGCTAGCTCATTGCCACCCGCTGGGCAGGCTCCACCAAGTCTAGCAGATATAAAGGTGTCCCCACAGGGTGCCCTTTGTTCTCCAGACCTGGCAATTCACCCTTCCTCACCCAACAAATGGTCTTCTCACCTCAGGACATCCTCTCCTCTTTAAACTACGGACTCTATACAGACATGCCGGCGTCTATGCAGATGCCCTGGCTGACTGTATAGAGTCTTATAAGAAATGTATAAAACATTACAAAGTTCACTTTAATAAAGTATGGACTTTGGGGAACCATACTTATAAGGAAAATGGGGTTGGGATATTTGGGCTCGAAACTCAGGAGTCTGGAGGACACTGGGTTGCCACGGTGTAATTCCCCCCGTATACCGGCAAATCATGCCTGCTCGCCGGGGAGAATTAAAGGACTACCGGTAACTTCGGCCCCTGAACTCCTGCAAACAAAATAATTACATTTCTACCCAAATATCCCACCTAAAATTTGCACATACGAAATTTCACAGTTCTAGGGCAAAGGGAACATGTAAACAGGAAAAGCAGGGTCACTTTATTTTTGACATGTATAATCTCTGGTCCCTGGCTTTTTGTGCTATGCTAAATAGCTACTACCAGGGACCCCACGGTTTCAGGGGTAACCCGATGCGCTTAAACCTTTATTGTATAGCCTGGTTACCACCTCCCTTCACAGTGAGAGACATGGACCTCTGTGGGTGGACCCACCCCCCAACATGACTATCTTCTCCATGCAACACTAGGCCCAGATGTGGTCCAAATAATGGCAGCAGGACATTAAGTGATCAACAGTAAACTTCTAAATACATAGTAATGTGAAGGTACGGGTATAATAGGCTAGAACAGAATTTAAAAAAATTGCAGTGAACTTAAATGATGGGAATCTAACAGATAGGCATACTTTAGGCATTCTTTCCAGTACATGGCTCCCCTGTTTGAGGCACAAGAGTCTGCAAGCGTGACAGGAGAGAGGTCTTGAAAAATGTTTACTTTTGTCCCCTCAAACTCCAGAGTGGTCTGATTCCTTGCATTCGCAAGATGATGTCACGGCTCGTCTCAGGGTTGCCGGCCCTGGGCCGCAGAGCTCTATGAACCCTATACAGAAGGAAACCGGGAGTCAGGGACTTCAGGGCACAATTTGTGGAACAAACGTAGCAGGTATTCCCCTAGGCAGGGGCATAGCTATAGCCCGGGCAGCCCAGGCAAAGCCCGGGGTCCCATGCTCTTATTACAGGAAAGGCAAGCCAGTAGAGGAATCAGCAAGGCAGGGGAGGAGCGCCCTTTAGCAGTCTGACCCGGAAGTCTTTATCACTTCGGTGTCTGCTGCCACAGTGCACCTCCTAACTCCTCTACTGGCTGCTCCTCTGATCATGTCCTCCAGCCAAAGGTAGGTATGGGGGAGAGAGCTGAGGGGAAGAGAGAGGGAGAGATCTGAGGAGAAGAGAGAGATTTCAGGGGGAGAGAGATCTGAGGGGGAGAGAGAGATCTGAGGGGGAAAGAGAGAGATCTGAGGGGGAAAGAGAGAGATCTGAGGGGAAGCTAGAGAGATCTGAGGGGAAGAGATAGAGATCTGAGGGGAAGAGAGAGATTTGAGGGGAAGAGAGAGAGAGATCTGAGGGGAAGAGAGAGAGATCTGAGGGGAAGAGAGAGAGATCTGAGGGGAAGAGAGACAGAGATCTGACGGGAAGAGAGAGAGATCTGAGGGGAAGAGAGAGAGAGAGAGATCTGAGGGTAAGAGAGAGAGCGATCTGAGGGTAAGAGAGAGAGAGATCTGAAGGGGAGAGAGAGAGCTGAGGGGAACAGAGAGAGAAAGCGGAGGGGAACAGAGAGAGAAAGCAGTGGGGAACAGAGAGAGAGCTGAGGGGAAGAGAGAGAGAGAGCTGAGGGAGGGAGAGAGCTGATGATGATGAGGGGAGAGAGCTGGTGAGGGGAGCTGAAGATGATGAGGGGGGAGAGATGGTGAGGGGAGCTGATGATGAGAGGGGGGAAAGCCAGTGAGGGGGAGCTGAAAATGATGATGAGGGGGAGATGATGATAATGAGCAGGGAGATATGGTGAGGGGGAGATGATAATGAGGGGAGAGAGATGGTGAGGGGGAGATGAATAGGGGTAGAGCTGGTGAGGGGGAGCTCATGATGAGGGGGGAGAGCTCAGGTGATTAGAGAGAGGATTCAGGAGAGGATGGGGGGAGGGAGAAAAAATTAGTCAGTATTAATATTAATGAAATTCTGATTGCCTGGGGGCCCGCCCATGTCTAGCTACGCCACGGCCCCTGGGTCTGTAACCGACTCCGGGGTACATATGTTGTTGGGACGCAGAATATTGTCCAGGTAGTAGTGGTAACAGTGACCGTTTGGTTGGACAGGTCCTATACTAACATTAAATATTTACCTTGTCTAGTGGACTGAACTTTCCCTGCTGCTCTCACGCTTATGGGGTGGAACTCTCAGACATCTGCAACTAAGGGCTGTTATATAGTGGCCGCGCGCACTCCGCCGTGCGTGCGCGTGGCACTTATATTTGGCTGTGGTTAGTCAGCTTTTCTATAATGGTGCCACGCGCACGTCAGTGAGCGTGGAGCCGGCCGACAGACAGAGGGGAAGACAGGGAAAAGAAAGATTTCGCGCTGCTCCCGCCGCTGAAATGTATGCACGTGTATGTACAGTAGGTGTGTGTGTGTGTGTGTGGTGTGTGTGTATGTGTCAAAGTTGAATAACTACAAATTATTTTTATTGTGCAACATGTTTTTTTTATTTAAAAAATATTATTTAATACATTATTAACTCACACACATACACACACACACATAAACATATACACACATATACACACAGTACCCTCGCTCACAGCATACACACAAAAAGTGTGCGTCACATTCATGCGTGCCCGCACCTACTATAGGACAAGCCATAGAAGCATTTGCTGACTATCAAAGAATATATCGCCTGGGGGTAAGTGATTCGCTGATTGGTAAGTTTCTCCAATATACATAATAGGCCCATAATAACTAAGCAGTGCCAAGCCATAAGACACCTCAGGGTGTTTTACGGCTCATAAATGCTTTCTTGCAGAAAACAAGGAGGTCTGTTGGTATTATTTTACTGTTGTTCCTATTAATCATATTATGTTTTACTATAGAAATAATTCATAGAAACATTAAAAAAAAAGTACAATATTTTAGAAATTGTGTTAACTACGTTAAACTGTAATATTGTCTTTGTTTATTTTCCCTTTTTGTCCATAATTATTAGTATTTCTGTATATATATGTATATATATATATATATATATATATATATATTTTTTTTTTTTATTTTATTTTTTTTTTAATTAAAAAAATCCATAACATTGTCCTTTTTCCTATTGAGAGATTATAAATTATTTTATTGCCAAACAGTTCTGTTTGTATTACTGCGAAAGTTGTATCAACAGAATCTATTGGTGGCAGGTAAATATTATTTTAATATTGTGATAGTGTTAGCATTTGTTCACTTGTTCTTAGACTAATATTTCAGGTGGGCCAGCAGGGGACAATTGTTAATTTAAGCTGAAACTTTTCTTTCGCTGCAAACAGACATTTTGAACATTTACAGGGGCCAATAACCTACTCACAAAAATGAAACTAAGTAGCAAAAGTAGAGATGGTTCCCGTACTACAGTTTCACTGAATTCCTGGCTTTCCTGGCTGGTGCTGTATCAGATGGATCTCATGCCATCCATGTTCTCCTGAGAAATATCAGGAAGTAACACAAGCATTAGTTCAGGTTTGACTACTCTGACAAGAATACCAAATATCCAGTGAAACCCTCTGTGTTCTGAGCTTTCATCCGATGACATCTCCTTTCCCTATTTGTAAATTCCTCAACTATGAGTTAAATCAGTGGTTCCCAGCATTTTTTTGGTTAAGGAACCCCATGTGAAATTCTGAGGAACCCCAACCCTCTCTAACAGCACTTCTGACAGATGCATTGTAACGTCTGTATTTTGTACAATTTTTTAATTACCTGAAAATTACAGGGAACACTTTAGGGATGCCCAGGGAACCTAAGGGTTCCTAGGAACCCTTTTTGAAAAACACTGAGTTACATTGCAAAACTAAGAAGAAGAAAAACATCACTGATTGTTCTGCAAACACCAGTTGACGGAGTAGTAGTTATGAACTCAGAGACCAGTCATTGCAAGTTTACACTCCTCATTTGTTTGAAGCAATAGCAATACATTAGATACTGTCAGTATTTATTTAAGGTAAAATCACTCCAATAAATAAACAAAATCATAGTTGCGCTAGACAAATAATATTGAAGTGTATGCTCTCAGAATAGATCAGCCTTCCCTTGGTTCTAAGAAATAGAGGTGAATATCTCTATTTAGTCTATGATTTTATAGGGAAGGGCAGTATGAACAATGTACATACATAGTGGGTCAAAAGGCATTTATCTGGGGGCAAGTTCTCTGTGTTTCTGTTGGTTGCTTCCAAGTTCAAAGCAACTGTTGTATCCCAGTCTAGTAGAACACCGTTAATAACATCAAAAAGGTATATTAGTAGCATGCAACCAAGAAAGAATGAGAACAGGTTCTAAGCACCATACTGTACTCGATGCTATCGCTCACTCGTGGTTTCTCAATAATACTGGACTAAGTGGGACTAGAATGACACCCTACCCTTTTTACCACCAAAGTATCAAAGCATGGGGTGTAGTTTCTCTGAAAATTCTCCAGGTATCTGGAAGTCACATAAACCCTTACTTGATGCAAGCAAAATGAGTTTAAAATACAGTTATTTCCAAAAAAAAGCTTTATTTTGGACAATTTGTTTTTTCAATGTCATCACCATCATATGATTCGTATTATTCAGATGTTTTCTATTAAAAATAAATATTACTTTGAAAAAAAAAATGTGGTGTGTCTCTTAAAAGAATGGTAGGTATGTACATGTTTACATAACAGTGTTATCCACTACAGTTTGCCATAACTGATGCTATATTCCATTATTTAAATAAAAGCATGGTATAGTACCAAAATAAGCTTGTGTATTTATTGCATAGCATTTGTTTGTGTGTGTTTTTTTGTGGCTAGGTTCTTACTTTGGGTTAAAATGTGTGAAGCTATTAGACCTATTTTGATTATAAAACAATGTTTCTCTTGACCCTAAGGGTAGAACAATCCAATACAAAATTGTCAATAGAATTCTTTTCATGGGATTATAGAACGTCTGGTAAATGCTGAAAATGTAGCCAACCTCCCAAATTTGGGGATTAGCTGTGAGTGGCTGAGTCATGGCAGCCCTGGCTTCAGTGTTTCTTTTTGTGCACAGCATATCTGACTTTGGTGCTATCATTAATGCCCCAGTTGGGGCAATATGAGATGAATCAACTTGCCCAGCACAGCCGTTAATAGACAAGTAATTCCATGTTCTTCAGGGACTATTACTTTAGTAACCTGTATTTTTCTGGGTCAATTTATTATTTTGCCAGTTTGAATAAAATATTCATAGTCAAAAGTAATATCTACTATATGATAGAGTACATGCACCCACAAAAACCTACCGGCATTCAGCACTTTTTGGAAATGATACCATCCTTTACTGTGTCTCTTCTCTATAAATATCACTGGATTTATCAACTAGAAATGTTGTGTTGTTATTTTTTCCCTTGTACTGTTTTGCAGCCTGTACAAGTTGGTAAATGGCCCACATTGTGTCTTGAATATTCCATGTTTGATAGTCATATCATTGCTCCCTGTTGTGCCTTGAAGATTCCATATTTGACAGCTATGTTATTGCTTTGTGTGCAGTATGTTTACCTGTATCTTGTACAACTATGCTGTTCTGCGGAAGGTCAGGAGAATGTTAGTTTTTGTGCATGTGTTTCAGGCAGGCTTGCTTTATTGCCAGGGGAAGGGCTAATACATTTCTATTACTCTTTTGGCCCTTTGGTGAAGTCATATTGGGAACTCAGATCACATACAGCAAAGAGAAATGTATGTTTCTTGTCAATAAATTCATTGAGTTTGCCACTTTGTTAAGCTATCCGTTAAAGTTCAGGTTCTCATTCTGTTTCTCAGGCTTGCATCTGGGACCTGAAGACTTCAGAACCAAAAAGAAAACTAATACATTTAATACATCTATCCTATGAAACTACTGTATGCCAAGAAACAATACAGTTTACATTGGAGCCTCTAGCCAGTAGATCATAAGATGCTAGAAGCTTGCTGTCGAATTTTAAGTAGCGCGTGCAAGTAGAGAGGAGCTGCCAGCAGAGCTCAGACTATCTTTATATTGAAACTGAAAAAATGATGATTTCAGAGGCCAAAGTTCCATTAAAAAGTAGTTGTGTTCTGTCTGAAACCAATTGTCTAGAGAATGTTGTTAAACAAGGTGGCGAGATATTTTGTAGTCCATATGAAATGGTCTATGGTATGTTTGTATTAGAAGCAGATAAAGTAAACCCAGTTGTGGGCACTCACCCATGCTGCTGGATGAATTGACGATAATGGTTAAAACACTTTAATTAAATCAATTAAAATAATGGAGATAAATAACGACGATCAACGCACTGTGACCCAAAAACTGCAAAAGGATGAGTGCTGGAGTCTAAATAGAGGTGTGTGAAAACTGTACGGTATAGGTGAGCCTACCGGGCCACGCTCAAACAAGCTATAATCAAGGTAAATGAACCCTTGTTGAGAGGGCTAATAAGGTTGGCAAACCCAGAAGATACAGGCACTGTCCTGTGCATGAGCAGGGCACTTTGCTCCGCACTAGGGCGTCCACACTATGTCGCCACTCCCTGTCTCAGTTTTATCCAGCACTTGTTTGTAGGTGTTGCTTCAATCATCTATCTCTCTACTCTCTGATAAGCAACTTGAAGGTACACACCATTACTGTGTATCCCGGGTATCCTCACTCTGTATCAGGCGCTGTTACTTTGTTGCAAGTTCACTCTGTGATCGTAGGTAGTCAAGGGAATAAACTGAGCACACCCGCACGTAAAAAAGAGCAGGTGGTCAAGTGGTGACCCCAATAAAACTGACATTTATTAAAGTCTCATGGACAAAGAGGATAATAAACGCACCACCTACGCATTTTGCGCTAACCTTGATAAAGCTCATGTTAGCGCTCAACACGTAGGTGGTGCGTTTTTATCCTCTTTGTCCATGAAACTTTAATAAATGTCATGTTTATTGGGGTCACATCGTGATTACTTGCTCTTTTTTACATGCGGTTGTGCTCCGTTTCTTCACTTGACTACTTTGGATCTTCACCGCTTCGGATCGGCACACCTTGGACTGGCCTGGACATAACAACGGAGGGAGGACATACAAAAGGTACTGGCCTTGTACATATATTACCCATCCTCTTGAATACATGCCACTCTGATTGTGAAGGATAGTTTATATGCCATAGCATGTGAGGACTGGGTTCAGTCTCACTAGGCATTTTTTCCTCCGTCTTTATTGAGAACTATATAAGCATATACGTTTAAAAATTATAATAAGGCATTCTAGATTATATCAATCAAATACTGCTATTTACGTTATGGATTTATAGCAATAATTTAGAGGGTACTGATCCCTTCATTTATATACTTGTAGCCTCATGTCCACTGCTCTATGTAACTATATATATGCTACACTACCACTGATAGTGTTTATAACACTATACACTACCCTAAGGGACATATACTCATGTACAGTATACCTATCACTGATTGCTCTTTTTGCTTATATGTAGAGGGTACTTATCCCTATACTGTACACCTATGAACCTACTGTAGCTTACACTACTATCTAAGCATATACACTGGCGACACACTTTATTCGAGCTCGGCTAGTCCCACGAATTCGGGTATACCCGGGTGTATTGAGGTTTGTGACTGTTTTCTGCCCGAGTGCATTGAGGTATTTTCCAGGCAGGGATTGAAGCATTTTATTCCCGCTGGCTGCAATACTGCACAGTATATATATATATATATACTGCATTACAATTCATGAATTTATGCCATCTGGTAGACACGCGAAGCATTGCAGCCTATTAAATCCTAATCATTATCATTTAACAGATCAGCCGCCCGTCAGCCAGGCATGAACCCAGGCTGGGAAGGCAAACGCAACGGGGCTTGTCAGAGGTGAGGAGCGGCGCATTCCAGGTATCTGCCAGGTACATACTGGGTATTTGCTCGAATAAAGTGTGTCGGTGCAGTATGGATTATTAGATACCAATATGGTATAACTGCTATCTTGATTTACACTACACAGCTACTGTGTTATTCTAACTACACACGTGACAGGTGCTCATTGACCTCCACACAGCAGTTACATATCTATCTAATTATATATACTGCTTTCTACCATATAGAAGGCGCTTACCTTTACCAGCTTATTATATATTCTGGATCTGTACTGTGGAGTGACCAATGCCAATCTTGAACAAGCTGTGCTATCTATTGCCCCACGCAGGAGCTATATAATTACTTATATTACTTCTCAATTGGAGAGGTAATTAACCCCTCACCCTGCCTAAAAGTACTTGGTCCTTTTTCCACCCGGACCTTTATCCAGATTCAACTTTTGTTATTAGCTAATAAGATCCATCCTATCAGCTTATCCATATGCATACTGTATAGTTACAGAGTTGATTTAACCCCTTATTAGCCCGCTCAACAAGGTTTCATATTACCTTGATTTATAGATTGTTTGGGTGTGGCCCATGTAGGTTAACCTTTACCTTACAGTTTTCCCACACTTCTATTTAGACCCCAGCACTCATCCTTTTGCTGCTTTTGGGTCACAGTGTGTCGATCATCGTTTTTTACCTCCATTATTTTAATTGATTTAATTAAAGTGTTTTAACCATTATCAGCAATTTACCTAGCAGGGTGGGTGAGTGCCCACAACTGGGTTTACTTTTTCTGGTTCTCGTATCTATCAATACTTATCCCAGAGGTGCACCTCCCCCCTTATTCCCAATACAGCTGAGCGAGGGTTACCTCCCCCGTTAGCTCTGTATGTTTGTACTACAAAGAATAATGAGGAATATTCATTTTGGTTTAGAAATTAAAAAGTAGTGGTACTCCAGAAGGCCATCACACATCTACATCTTGATAATCCTGTTTTCAGCCTTTGTAACAACTAGAGTATATGGGTGTAGATGCGTAAATTTTTTGGGTGGAATGCTATTGCCATTTTATCGTTATACGTAATGCGTATCCCCAAATTCCATTGCGGTACAATGTCCTTGCATTTACCTGTAACACAATGGGGGCTATGCACTAAGATCTGTAAAGTGGCTTTAAGAGCGGAAAGTGCTTTGCGAACAAGATATTCTGATCAGCGCGATTCACAGAGCAGCGCTAACATGCACTTTTCGTTCTTAAACTGCCTTTTTTCCTGAAATTTTTCTAAGTCCCACCAAACCCGTACGATCAGCTAAATAAGCAGATTTCTGCCCTTCTGCTGGATTCGCTAAGCTACGCTAAGAGACCGTTCTTTAAAAACCCGCCGAACAAAACACGCCAGCCAAAGGCAGGCGAAATCAGGACTTAGAAAAATGTCTTTGTTTACATTTTTGCAGGCACACCATTCAGACAACAGGCCGGCGGGTGTCCCCAGCTGACCCAGCGGGGGTCCCCGAGGGAGGCCGGGGGTCCCGCGGGTGTCCCCGGCTCACCAAGCGGGTGTCCCCGCGGGAGTCCCAGGGTACCCGCGGGCCTGCGGTACCAATGTTGTGCCTTCAAAAAAATAAACAATATTTGTAACTAGTGTAGCGGTCATGTAAAATGGCTACAGTCATCTCTCCTGCTGACAGTAAGGCCTGGTAAGTTGTGGGCATGCCAGCAGTAATTATGGAGGTTTGCCCTCACACCCTGGTGAGGTGCCCTATGTAATGATGGGAGTGGTCACAGACTCTGACTCCCTGGTTGGTGATGTCAGAGTTGTGTCAGCCCCCAGAGTGTACATAAGGCACAGCACTGTGTCTAAGAGTTAGTTCAAGTGCGAGTTCGGCTAGTTCTACTTCTAGTTCAAGTACAAATCCAGTTATGTTCTAGTGGCTGAAGCAGGAGTCTGTTTCCAGGGACCTGGCACAGAGTAAGGACCTCCCGGCTGGGATAGGGAATCCCTAATTGAGGCGAACAATACCTTTCAAAGGGAAGTACGGTGACAATGGAGGGCTAATTACACCCATTGTGGAGGGCAGCATGGCCCACCGTACAATAAAGATGCTCTTAATTATGAACCCTCTCGTGTACATGTGTGGAGTGATTGTACAGAGAGGAGCACCACAGAGGAGTTCCTCGCCAGGACCATCCCCAAGTGACCGAAGGGACCCTGATGAGGTGGAGGCGCTGCACTGGATTTAGGTAGGACTCAGCACACTACCTCAGCTGCCTGTCTGGATGGGTCCTCCCCACACACCATCATGCGGGAGACTCAGGAGTCCTGTTGCCAACAGGTGCACCACCAGATACTATCACACTGTAATGGGGACTGGTTAGACCACAGGGGCCAATATGAGATTGGGTGGGTCAGGCCGGTTCACAAAAACTGTTACATTTGGAGGCGCTGCTGAGATGCAGATCTGTCAACAGGACAGGCTCTAGCTAGGCACACTGGGAAACAGGGAGAGTGTCTGCTGCCACTCTGTGCTGCGTTGGGACGGACCTAGGGGTGGTCAGGGGCTGACAGGGTATTGTCAGTTCGCAGGGACGACCTAGGGGCCTGAAAGGAGTGAGGGGTTTGGAGCCGGGCTATAGCTGACCGAGTCACTTTGAGGTAGTGCTAGTTGGTAGGATGCCAGAAGGGATAGCCTGTTAACGTGGTCAGGAATCCTGGAGAGGGTCTGCGCTAGGCTAACCAAGACAGGTAGACGCCCCAAGTACTGCATGGCAGAGCCAGAGTACTCTAGCCCATTCCAGACACTTACCAGGGAGCACAGACTGGGAGGAAGGAGTTACAGCAGACACTGAAAGAGTGAGCCTAGCCTGAGGTAGTGCAACATGAGTCCAGCCTAGATTAGGTACACATGTGGTGGTGCATCTGAGCAAATCTTTATTGTACTGGTGTGGTGGCTGCCCCGCAAAACGGAGCCCCATGTATGATAATTGGTACGAGAGCGTGACGACCCAAAGAATGGAGGATCCGCGCGGTGCGGAGAGGAATGTTGTCAATCCAGTTGTTGCTAGTTGCTTCCAAATGACTATTTCAAGAGATTTTCGTACAGTGCACACTGGTTTTGATACATAGATCCTTATCTATGGCTGCGCTTATAGTGCCTGGCGACGGCGACGCGACGTCGCTCCAAAACAAATCCATTGACTCCGTCGCAAGCACTTATAGTAAGCACGATGGCGACGGAGGGACGGAGCAAACAAAAATTTTGAAGCCAGGTAAATTTAGAGACAGTCGCCACATGTGACTGTCTCTAAACCAATCAGAGCTCTGGCCGCCCCCTTGTGACGTCACTGGCCTTGTCGCCAGCGACGTTGCTTAAAACTAAAGTTTAACTTTCGCTAGTGGCGACGGGGGACGTCATCGGTCGCGTCACCGGCACTATAAACGCGGCCTAAAGAGAGAACAAGGTCTACAAAAAAAATTGGAAAAGAGTAAACAACAAAAGTAAATATCAAAACAAAATTATTATTGAAATCAGAAGAGCCCCGCCCTGATGGGGGGCATGGCGCGAAAGCTATTGCTGCGCCTTCATGGACAGTGACTCACTCAGCCCCAGTGCTGAGTCAACCGCTTAGTCTATGGGACCCTCCCCTGATTTCAACCAGGGGGAGTGACTTTCAACTATGGCCTGTGGGAATGCACCCATTGGGCCAAGGGACTGATATCCAGACGGCGCCACTACAAGAAGTAGTTCCGGCCGCGGAGGTAAAGTGCAAAAAGGATGGCTATCTTGCACAAAGGGCAGCTGCCAGGAGAAGGCGGGAATTAGCCGCGGGAAAAGAACCCCACCCTGATGGGGATACTGGCGCGAAAACGAAGACCGCGCCCACCAGGACTGAGAAAGGCGCGGCCTTAATTAAGGGGCATGCTATTCCCCTGTGGGACCCGCCCATCATTGCAACCCCTGGGGGCGGGTTCCAGCTATGTCAGCGAAAGGAGGAGCCAAAGCAGGGAGTGGCTGGTCCAGCAACTTCGATCAGTCAGTTGCGAGGAACCAACGACCTGGAGAGACCAGTACAGAAAGTGACTCCTATTAAAACAATGGCCTGTTCCTCCACTGTGGGCACCATGGTATCCACGCAGCCCTACTCGGTACCCGGCGGGTTACTGGTAGTCAGGGTGGCCAACACCGAGACGGTGGTCGGGCTCTGCCTTCAATGCGGGCTGCCCGGAGGCACTGTTAACACAGCGGCACGTTGCCCACACTGCGGGACCTTATATCTGTGGCCAATGCGAACGTTCATCCCGATCCAACATACTGACCCCCCGGGGGATACGGCTAGGCGGGCCGCCGAGTCCCCTGGTGCACTGTGGATCAGTCGTGCAAGTCCCGGAGAGCGGGGACTGGAGTCGATCAAATCGGCTGGGTCAGCAACAACCGAAGCGGTCGGGTCACTCCCCGACCGAGCTGAAAAGAGACTATTGCCCCGATCGGTGACCCCTAAGTCGGGGAAGGGAGACTACTCAGATGAGGATCTCCGCAAGCTAGCGGCGGTGAGATCGGGGCCCAGGAAAGAACAGGGGAGGACGACACCCCGTGGCGTGAGT
Source organism: Ascaphus truei (assembly GCF_040206685.1). Classification (NCBI taxonomy): domain Eukaryota; kingdom Metazoa; phylum Chordata; class Amphibia; order Anura; family Ascaphidae; genus Ascaphus; species Ascaphus truei. The sequence goes on along the minus strand of NC_134483.1, from coordinate 489,674,217 downwards.
AGCAGCCTGGAAAGCAGGGCGTCCCCTGCAGATCGGCGAGCCGAGAGACGGAGTCCCTCCGCCCCAGGATATGGCGGCGACGGGCGAGAGACGCCTGCACCCCTGCGGAATGGTAAGGGAAGCCCATACACTTACCTTGCCCCGGTAGATGGTGTAGTGGAAGAAAGGCCGGGCCAGGCCCAAGACGCACGTGCGGAGAAGACACCACTTCCGGTGGAGACGACGGCGGAGCTTCTGGATGTCGTCATCGAGGAAGAGATCCCGCATGGGGGTCCAACCCAAGAGGGTGGCACTTCCGGTTCCGGAGAGGACATCACTTCCGGTGGAGATGGCGGAACAGACGGGAAGGAAGCAGCGACGCTTCGGCGATCGGGTGAAGGTCCCCGAGCACCTCAAGGGCCCAAGAGCTGGATGGGCGAACCACAGACTGAGGAGGGTGAGCTATCCTCATTGGATCAATCCACGGACAGCCGGGAACGGGTCGTAGCCCCGTGGCGCCCCCTCGCTTGCCCTTACGTCCAACCCCACGCCCTAGGTAAAACCCCTGCCCCAATCACCTGTTCCCCGGGGTCCCCGCCTAGCCTAGAACTTGTGGACGTACCTTTGGGGGAGGAGGAGAGACGGACTGGGGAGAGACAGCGCAGTTGCGCTACAGAGGGCATTTCTCGGGGTGGGGGAGAATTGGGTAAGGCCACGGTGGGCCGATGGTTGCCTCCTGCGACCGACAAACCCGAACAAAAGGCCCCGGGATCATCACGGTGGTCCTTGTCACGGTCGGCACGGACATCGGGGGTATTCTCTGGGGGGGATGCGGACGAAAGTTACTCAGGGGATTCGCACCGCTTCAAAGAACACCGTTGGTGGTCCCCACTCTTTGAAGGCTATGTAGCCTGGATGGACCGTACGCGGTTTCTCATCCGTAGGGAGGATGTAGTAGACTATTGGTGGGCCGTAGGAGAATTCACCCCTGAGCAACGAGATAGGGAATTACAGGACCGGTGGATTAAGTTAGAACACAGGGAGATAGAGCCCATGGGACCCGATATCCTAAGTGATCCTGTGGATCCTGACGAACCCCTGTCATGGATGCTGCCTGGGCGGGCAGGTAATGCTGAGCTGACCAGGGTCAGTAGAGCTGAAAGGGCCATAATAGCCAGATATAAATCATTCCACGGGTTGGAGTACCCTTATGTCCCTGAACCCCTCATGGAGGAGATAGAGGAAAACAGGGAAAGGTGGCTCAGGGAAACTATCGAAATGTATTTAGTTAACAAAGGGAGCGCGGTCACCGGAAGGAAGGCTGAGGACAGGATAGAACACCTGATGAGAGTGTGGAGTATAGGGAGGAACATATACAAACACAAGGTGACATATAGGCCTGAGAGGGGACTGCCTAGGCATTATCATGTCACTGTCCTGGACATGGGTGGTAGAGAGGTTAGGAAGCCTGACCCGAGTCACTACTATTAGGGGGTACTGAGACATTGCGCGGGCTCGTGGCTGCTGGTCGGGGCAGGCTTGGCGGGATGTAACTGTAGTCATTTATTTCTGTAGTATTATGCAAACCTGTGTGATGTTAACAATTATGTTTGTTTCACAGTGCTGCCTGGAGGAAGGTGTGCAAATTTAGGTCCCAGCGAGGACGATGGGATTCACCAGGGGGAGAGTGTAGCGGCATGTAAAATGGCTACAGTCATCTCTCCTGCTGACAGTAAGGCCTGGTAAGTTGTGGGCATGCCAGCAGTAATTATGGAGGTTTGCCCTCACACCCTGGTGAGGTGCCCTATGTAATGATGGGAGTGGTCACAGACTCTGACTCCCTGGTTGGTGATGTCAGAGTTGTGTCAGCCCCCAGAGTGTACATAAGGCACAGCACTGTGTCTAAGAGTTAGTTCAAGTGCGAGTTCGGCTAGTTCTACTTCTAGTTCAAGTACAAATCCAGTTATGTTCTAGTGGCTGAAGCAGGAGTCTGTGTCCAGGGACCTGGCACAGAGTAAGGACCTCCCGGCTGGGATAGGGAATCCCTAATTGAGGCGAACAATACCTTTCAAAGGGAAGTACGGTGACAATGGAGGGCTAATTACACCCATTGTGGTGGGCAGCATGGCCCACCGTACAATAAAGATGCTCTTAATTAATGAACCCTCTCGTGTACATGTGTGGAGTGATTGTACAGAGAGGAGCACCACAGAGGAGTTCCTCGCCAGGACCATCCCCAAGTGACCGAAGGGACCCTGATGAGGTGGAGGCGCTGCACTGGATTTAGGTAGGACTCAGCACACTACCTCAGCTGCCTGTCTGGACGGGTCCTCCCCACACACCATCATGCGGGAGACTCAGGAGTCCTGTTGCCAACAGGTGCACCACCAGATACTATCACACTGTAATGGGGACTGGTTAGACCACAGGGGCCAATATGAGATTGGGTGGGTCAGGCCGGTTCACAAAAACCGTTACACTAAATACACCCCCCTCCCCCCGCCCCCTAACACATATAATACAGTAATTGGCAAAATTACTATTATCCACATATGGATAATAATGCATTTGCCCATTTCAAATACATACAAATTACAATAAATATCGTAAATACATATTACACTTTACACTTTATTTCCAGGCACCCACGATGAAGGCCGTCTTCATCCTCATCTTCATCCTGCCCATATCCCTCCGGTGCTGCAAAACATACAAAACAATCAAAAGAGCCAATGTAATGTCCCCTAACCCCTTAATCACCTTAGAGGTAATTAACCGCTACAGTCATTAAGGGGTTAACCCACTCTGCCCCCATTCATTTGTACAGTGGGATATATATATATAACACCAATATACAAATAAAGGGTTAAGGATTACATAAGCATGTATAAATAAAACCATGAAATCAGAATGGATTACAAAAAAGAGGAAAGAAGACACACGTGGTTTGTAAGGTTTTATTATTTTATGGTTACCATTGGATTTTGATCGAGAGCTTCCGGTTCCCCTGGATTTCGGTGAGTGGGCATCTAATGGTAAGTAAATAAAAGAAAAGTATATTATTGAAACTTTTACAAGTTTTTTGATTTTTTTTAAAGTTTATTTTTTTTTATTTCCATTTAATGCCCCTGAATTGATCTATGTCCCTATGGATATACATACATTCAGGGACACAGAATGGGTGTATTCTATGTGATTTTTTGGATGTAAATGCATTGTTTTTTATGCTCTTTTATTGCCCCTGTATGTTATGTATATCTAGATGGATATACATACAGGAATAATAAATGATTTTTTTGCTAATGTTTATGTTCTTTTCATGTATTTCAAATGTATTTAGCAGCTTTATTTATACATTGGTGTGTGTAATGTAATTTTTATTTAGTTGCATGTAATTTTTAATGGTTTATTTCTGGTAGTTAGATTTGAATGATGGTGGTTACTTTGAATTAGAATTATTTTGGCAATGGTTTGGCTTTAGGAATTGAATAGTGAATTGTATAATTGATTTGGATTGTAATTGGTTTAGGAAATTGATTAATTGATTGATGGTAAATTTATGGTGAAGAAAATTAAACTAAAAGCATATAATCAGCGCTCTAACCTAAAGACCTAAACCTATATATAAGTGAAATAAACAGGTGCTCTAAAAACAAAAAGGGGATCCCCTATGTGGGAAACCCTAATATTAATTCCTCACAACCTATTTTAGCAGATTGGGGAATGGCTGCCTCAGGAATAAAAACAAACCTATCCACAAGGCATGTATAAAAAGCACGAAAAATGACAAAAAAGCACAGATACATACAACACAAACAGTGATTCCCTGGCACACTATCAGATATTAAACCTGACTGATGAAAGTAGTCCCATGAATCAATTGATGATAAGAATGAGATCCACAGTCCACAATGTCCCGTTCTTTTAGATTGGAGACTTGTCTGGAAATACAAATGAAACAACCATTGCGCAGTACCCTATGGTCAGTGTTCCACACCCCCACCGTTGCTATCTACTTACTTAGAAATAGATAATAATGGGCCTCAAAAGGTTTCTTTATTCTCCTCACGGTTGGCTCCAACTGATTCCTGCTACTGGTAACACGATCCTTATTTCCAGCATCAGCAACGCCATACACCGAATGGGAAAGGAATGGGCACCGATAGTGTGATACTATAAACATTTATTGTTAAAATAACAGGCTTAAAAACATGCACTCACATGCTGTAACGCCCTATGCGTGTCCTACAACGTGCCGTCCGCTTAACATGCGAGGATGCCGAGGGATTGCAGGAGGAGGCTGGAGTCGGTGTAGATCCCCGTTTCGTGGCCGCGACTCGGAGCGCCTGGTCCCTCCTCCGATGAAGTTCCCTGCCAATCAACCTCTTCTCCTCACACAGGGTCTGCACGTCGCGGTACGTCCTGCAAGCTCCACCCTACGCGCGTTTCGTGACTCTGACGTCACTTCTTCAGGGGTAATGGAGCTGTGGGGGCACTGGAGGTAATTTATACCTTTGTGCATAGCTGCCGAGGGGTTCCCATTGGATAGTTGTCCTCACCGGGAACTCCTACTAATTGTCCACTTATAAACTGATGACGGGCAATTTGTGTATAACAGGTTTAACCACTTCATGCCTAGACAGCAATAAGCACTAGATACATACATTTTGGCATGCTGTGAAATATCTTAAAAAGACATTATTGATACATCCTGATGCCAATACATCTAATAAAAATACATGAATAAAACTCTAATACATATAGAAATAAAAAGTAATAAGCAACCTTGTGGCTTCCTATTATTAATGTGCAAGATAGCTGTTGCGCTAGCTCCCTGCCAATGTCAGCATAGAGGACCCAGAGGTGGAAAGAGAATACTTTAGATACAAAAATCAGATGACCTGGTTAGGTAATATTCAACATCAGCAGTATACAGACCGAACTATCCCTCAAAAATGCTGCCAGTCAAATTCAATGTTAAGTCCTCTCGGGGTCATGGTTTTGAGGGTATATATCCAGTAGCTTTCGCGCCTGGATATAAGATATACTTTATCACCCTCCAATTCTGCTTGGGACATTCAATCCCTTTGCAGATTAACCCTTCCGGATTTTGTTCATGTTTATTTTTAAAGTTAAAGTTACTTTTAATGTTGTAAACATGTTCCGCAAGACGTCGTTTCAATGGTCTACCTGTTCGCCCTACATATTGTAGTCCACATGGGCACTCTAACAGGTAGACCACAAAAGGAGTCTTGCAGGAAATGAATGACTTAATGGGAAATTTAATCCCCGTGACATTGGATTGAAATTGCTTACATTTGAAGCTGTATCTACAGCCGATACATTTATCACATGTAAAGAATCCATCCAATTCCTTTAGCCATGTTGTATTTTGTGCTTTTCATGGAATTGAACGGACAACTCGGGGATAATTGGAGTTTTAAATTATCGGCTTTTTTAAACACTATCTGAGGGTGTTTGGGTAATATTGATTTGAGGATTGTATCACCCTGTAGGATGCCCCAATGTTTCCTAATTATTTGTGTTATTTTGTTTGACATCCCATTATATTTGGTAATGAAGGGAATGAACTCTACACCATCTGATTGTTTTGATCTCTTATTGTCCATACAGATAAGGTCATCTCTATTTATACTTTTTACAGTCTCTAAGGCTCTCACAACCATATTAGGATTATATTCTCTCTGGATAAACTTATCCTTAAGATCATTGGACCCTTTCTCGATGAACAATGTGAGATCTAAAAAGTCTATACTTGATGGGCTAGTGTTGAAAGTGAAATTTGGAATAAAATAGAAAATTGGAATATTCCACAAAGATCTTTGGAATCCCCCCGGACGCCCCATTATATCGGGGATAAAATCACTGACATCCAATTTGTCGCAGTTCATTGACTCCACTCTGCAGAAATATGTCCCCAAAATCCCGTCTTTTCTAAGAGACACCACACACGTACTGAATTTGGTTAGAGACCTGAAATGGGAAGATCATTACATTTGGGTCACGTGTGACGTGACATCTCTGTATACCGTTATCAATCACGACTTAGGTATCAGAGCAATTAGAAGGGTATTAAATCAAGATGACAGTCTTGAACAGGGATTCAGAGAATTCATACTAGAAGGGATACGTTATATACTTACGCATAATTATTTCAGTTATGACAACAGCTTCTTCCTCCAGATATGTGGCACTGCCATGGGTACAAGGTTCGCCCCCAGTTATGCCAACATTTTGATGGGCATGTGGGAGGAGGAGTATATCCATTCCGGCGGCCCATTTGGGGCGAACATTGTACTATGGAAACGTTATATAGATGACGTGCTATGTATCTGGGGTGGAGACACTGAAGAGCTTGGGAAGTTCAAAACATACTTGAACGATAACAATATGAATTTAAAATTCACTTTCAACACTAGCCCATCAAGTATAGACTTTTTAGATCTCACATTGTTCATCGAGAAAGGGTCCATTGAGACTAAGACCTTTTATAAAAAGGTAGATGCTAATACGTATCTTCTGGCATCTAGCCATCACAACCATAGATGGATTAATAATATTCCCAAGGGCCAGTTCCTAAGAACTAAAAGGAATTGCTCTCAACCGGAGATATTTGAGATGCAGGCCAATGATCTTAAGGATAAGTTTATCCAGAGAGAATATAATCCTAATATGGTTGTGAGAGCCTTAGAGACTGTAAAAAGTATAAATAGAGATGACCTTATCTGTATGGACAATAAGAGATCAAAACAATCAGATGGTGTAGAGTTCATTCCCTTCATTACCAAATATAATGGGATGTCAAACAAAATAACACAAATAATTAGGAAACATTGGGGCATCCTACAGGGTGATACAATCCTCAAATCAATATTACCCAAACACCCTCAGATAGTGTTTAAAAAAGCCGATAATTTAAAACTCCAATTATCCCCGAGTTGTCCGTTCAATTCCATGAAAAGCACAAAATACAACATGGCTAAAGGAATTGGATGGATTCTTTACATGTGATAAATGTATCGGCTGTAGATACAGCTTCAAATGTAAGCAATTTCAATCCAATGTCACGGGGATTAAATTTCCCATTAAGTCATTCATTTCCTGCAAGACTCCTTTTGTGGTCTACCTGTTAGAGTGCCCATGTGGACTACAATATGTAGGGCGAACAGGTAGACCATTGAAACGACATCTTGCGGAACATGTTTACAACATTAAAAGGGGTCTGGAGACACATAGTGTCTCCAGTCACTTTAAAAATAAACATGGACAAAATCCGGAAGGGTTAATCTGCAAAGGGATTGAATGTCCCAAGCAGAATTGGAGGGGGGGTGATAAAGTAAATCTTATATCCAGACGCGAAAGCTACTGGATATATACCCTCAAAACCATGACCCCGAGAGGACTTAACATTGAATTTGACCTGGCAGCATTTTTGAGGGATAGTTAGGTCTGTATACTGCTGATGTTGAATATTACCTAACCAGGTCATCTGATTTTTGTATCTAAAGTATTCTCTTTCCACCTCTGGGTCCTCTATGCTGACATTGGCAGGGAGCTAGCGCAACAGCTATCTTGCACATTAATAATAGGAAGCCACAAGGTTGCTTATTACTTTTTATTTCTATATGTATTAGAGTTTTATTCATGTATTTTTATTAGATGTATTGGCATCAGGATGTATCAATAATGTCTTTTTAAGATATTTCACAGCATGCCAAAATATATGAATCTAGTGCTTATTGCTGTCTAGGCATGAAGTGGTTAAACCTGTTATACACAAATTGCCCGTCATCAGTTTATAAGTGACAATTAGTAGGAGTTCCCGGTGAGGACATCTATCCAATGGGAACCCCTCGGCAGCTATGCACAAGGTATAAATTACCTCCAGTGCCCCACAGCTCCATTACCCCTGAAGAAGTGACGTCAGAGTCACGAAACGCGCGTAGGGTGGAGCTTGCAGGACGTACCGCGACGTGCAGACCCTGTGTGAGGAGAAGAGGTTGATTGGCAGGGAACGTCATCAGAGGAGGGACCAGGCGCTCCGAGTCGCGGCCACGAAACGGGGATCTACGCCGACTCCAGCCTCCTCCTGCAATCCCTCGGCATCCTCGCATGTTAAGCGGACGGCACGTTTTAGGACACGCATAGGGCGTTACAGCATGTGAGTGCATGTTTTTAAGCCTGTTATTTTAACAATAAATGTTTATAGTATCACACTATCGGTGCCCATTTCTGTTCCCATTCGGTGTATGGCGTTGCTGATGCTGGAAATAAGGATCATGTTACCAGTAGCAGGAATCAGTTGGAGCCAACCGTGAGGAGAATAAAGAAACCTTTTGAGGCCCATTATTATCTATTTCTAAGTAAGTAGATAGCAACGGTGGGGGTGTGGAACACTGACCATAGGGTACTGCGCAATGGTTGTTTCATTTGTATTTCCAGACAAGTCTCCAATCTAAAAGAACGGGACATTGTGGACGGTGGATCTCATTCTTATCATCAATTGATTCATGGGACTACTTTCATCAGTCAGGTTTAATATCTGATAGTGCGCCAGGGAATCACTGTTTGTGTTGTATGTATCTGTGCTTTTTTGTCATTTTTCGTAAATTTATTTATGTTGCTTACTTTCTATTTTATTTTTGTGGATGGCTTTGGTGGTTAGGGGACATTGTTCATAGTGTATTTTATTTTGACATTGATTTTGCATAGTGTTACATGATGCACAGATTAATAACATCATGTACACACTCAAATGCAATTGTTTGAGATTTGATATATTTGTCTAAGTGCTGGTGTGTTGGGAAAGGAACTATCATTTATTTTTAAAAGTGCTGGTGTTTTAATGTAAAGATGAAATGTGCTGCTGGTTTAATTTTATTGCAACGTGCTGATGTTGAGATTCTATTTTCATTTTTTATTTATACATTCTTATGTAATCCTTAACCATTTATTTGTATATTGGTGTTATATATATATATCCCACTGTACAAATGAATGGGGGCAGGGTGGGTTAATCCCTTAATGACTGTAGCGGTTAATTACCTCTAAGGTGATTAAGGGGTTAGGGGACATTACCTTGGCTCTTTTGATTGTTTTGTATGTTTTGCAGCACCGGAGGGACATGGGCAGGATGAAGATGAGGATGAAGACGGCCTTCATCGTGGGTGCCTGGAAAAGGTAAGTGGAATATGTATTTACTGTATTTATTCTAATTTATATGTATTTGAAATGGGCAAATACATTATTATCCATATGTGGATAATAGTAATTTTGCCCATTACTGTATTGTATGTGTTAGGGGGGGGGGGTTGTATATTGCCATGTTTATTGGGGTGCAATTGTCCCCAATAAACATGCTATTGTGCCTTAACCCCTTCATTGCCATAGCTGGCGGCCGCTAAGGCAATGAAGCTGCTTTAATGTATTTTTATTAATAGTGTGCGGGAGCAAGGGGTCCCCTGAGCTGAACCGCATTGATTTCTGCCTCAGGGACCCCCTGCTTTCCGAGTTACAGGCCCCGGTTTGGGGCATCGGTGCCAGTGTCGCTGCCATCTTTATAGCGTCCACGTCGCGTCTTGAACGCTATAAAGATGGCGGCGACATTGGCCTCCGATGCCCCATACCGGGGCCTGTAACTCGGGAAGCATGGGGTCTCTGAGGCAGAAATCAATGCGGGTCAGCTCAGGGGACCCCTTGCTCCCGCACACTATTATTAAAATTAATGCAGCTTCATTACCATAGCAGATAGCCGCTAAGGTAAGGAATGATTGTTTATTGATATGTGTGTTTTAACAGTAGTGTAGATGTGTAGGGGGTCTCGGGAGCTGAACCGCTTTGGTTTCAGCCTCGGGGACCCCCTACTTCAGGAGATACAGGCCCCGTTATGGGGTTCTGGTATCCCCTGCAGAATGTAAATGTCCCGGTCACGTGACGCGGAAGCTTGAAAGTGCAGGGGATACCGGCACCCCATAACAGGGCCTGTATCTCCTGAAGTAGGGGGTCCCCGGACCTGGAACCAATGCGGTTCAGCTCCGGAGACTCCCTGCTCATGTACACTATTATTAAAATGATTTTATTTAGTGTACGATCGCCTGTAACAGCCTTGCATGGAGATGCCAAATCTCCATGCAAATGTTACAAGCGGCTTTTTTTTTCTATCAGCTAACGTACGTGAAGTTTCAGTGCCCTAGCAGGGGAAAAAAACAACACGCACGGTATGGCTATTTTGAGCCCGTCCGCTAGAAAATGGGCTGACGGGCTTAGTGAATCACGCCTCCGGCTTCACTTTTTATCGGGCGGGTTATTTTTTTTCAGCCTGACGGATAATCACAGAGCTTAGTGCATAGGCCCCAATGTGTCAATAACTTTAATCCGACGTTTGGCTTACCCAAATGCAAATCATATGGTCAGGAGCAGTTTACCTAACAACGGAGATCCTCAGACCTCTGTTCATGGAAGCGCATCATAATAACGCAACGATATTAAGAATTTCCAAAATCTGGCATTGACAACATGTAGACCCTGTGGACATCTCTGCTGGTGGAGGAGGGAGAATATCCACTATTTGCAAAATCCCTGATGTGTCCAGGGATTCCATGGATACTCTAGGGAGAAAGCATGGAGGGGGCAGAGAAAGTCTCCAGGACTTGATGTATTGTCCAGGTGAGCCCGTTAACAGATAAGGCAATCTAGGCCATGCTGTTGATCAAAGCACGCTGTGATAGTGCATGGTGTTAATCAAGACCCTGTAGTTGCGCTGTCCAGCTTGGAAATGGCACTTGCCATATAGCTCCCAGTAGTGGCCTGCAAGCTCAATACGGCCAAGCTGGGCCGTGATGTTAGTAAATCCTGCGTGCGGCATGTCCATCAGCTCCCTCTGGTGCTTCATGAGCTGTGGATGAATGAAGAATGAGTTCTGGCTCCTCTGTGCAGCCAGAGCAACTGAACGTCAGCAACGGATGCCGCAGGGACAGTTGGGGGTAGGTGAGTATCCATGGGTGCAGCTGGGGGGGGCAGCCACTGGTGCAGCCTGAGGAGAAGCTACTGATGCAGCTTGATGGGGGGCAGCTCCTGGTGCAGATGGATCAGTTGGAGCATCGTCTGTGCCCTCCTCCTAGACCTCGATGAGGAAGAGGGTCACAGTGGGCTCTTCCTCAGCCATGGGCTCTGGAGCCACAGGCACACGCTGTGTCACCGCAGCCAAATGCCATCCGCATGATTCTCCTGAAAGAAATAAATTCATCATATCATCAAATAAATTCATACAGAGCTTGGATAGATGTAATTGTAACCCCTCTTTAAGGTATACCTAAGGTAATGATGGACAGGAATTCATGTGATTGGGTAGCAGAAATGATGTGCACATGAGGGGAAACTAAGACAGAGAGAGGGGGCGGGATGTGAAAGGAAGAGCTCAGGGATGATGCGGATAGAGGCTAGGAGTTCTTGTCCCAAGCGGAGCCAAGGTGAGACAGAACCGCATGGTGGCAGAGGATTCCATCTCCAGCTCAAGGGAAACCAAGGAGTGCCCCTCAGAGTACGGAAACTATCCTGCCAAGCAGGGGTCTGGGTCTGTGAGTACTCCACAAGGATAAGTGTTCAGGGGGTCGCCCTGCTACCCTGCAGTATCCCTTTGCAAATACACGCAACCTCACAGTTAACTTTGCGAAGCAACAGGCCTCATACATAAAGTCAATAGGCTCCAACGCTGTGCCGTCACCGGAACTGAGTAATGACATTAGCACAACACTATATAAGTGTATATTGATTTCCCTGTATAGAATAAGGGTGTAACGGAGTGCTCACCACAAACGAGGCATGACTGCGGGGCCGATGTGGGGATTGAGAAAACACCAACCTCCAGCCGCGAAGATGCATTTGGAGTGTAGATTGGTCGAGGTAGCCGGGTCAGGGTTATAGATCAGAATAGTCAAAGGTATTTGCTGAGGTCAAGGTTAGAGAGGTGCGGATTGTCGTAGGTACTTTTGCCGTAGTCGGGATTGGAGAGGTGCGGATCGTCGTTGGTACTTTGCCTTAGTCGGGGTTGGAGAGGTGCGGATCATCGTAGGTAAGCCAGGGTCAGAAGTAGATAAGAGCGGAATCCAGATAAGAGCCAAGGTCAACAAGAACAGAGCCAGGAACCAGAACAACAGGACAAGACAAGGAGGCAGGAATCGCAGTAAGCACTTCACACAAGGAAATGATTTTGCTTAGCCGATTTGCCAGAGGGCAGACTGAGCATATATAGGAGGTAAGGTCCAATGGGCTGCAGGCTGTAAGGAGACTCAGCAGTAAGCCTGCCTGTGATTGGCTGTCCGGAAGGTGGTAGCAGGTGTGGGAAGAATCCCTGAAGCCAAAAGGTGATTCGGCACGTGGCACCGCGTGTGCATGCTGCACGCCACCTCGCAGGCGCAACCTAGAGGCGGGACCAGCAGGAACCGTATTTACTCCAGAGGTAGCAGCAGAACACCAGATCGCGGGTTGGGATGTGCAGCGGACGCGCCGAGCACGCCGCAGGTCATGGATCCTGACAGTATGCCCCCTCCCCCCCCCCCCATCCCCCAGGAGTGACCTCCGGGCGTCTCAAGGAAGGCTTGGGCGGTGATTTAGTGTGGAAGAGCTGGACAAGCCTTGGGGCATGTAGACGGTGCCGAGGTATCCAGGAACGTTCCTCAGGGCCAATTCCCCTCCAGTGTACAAGATATTGAAGATCTCCTCTGGAGATCCTGGAGTCCAAGATGAACTGTACCTCAAACTCCTGTTGGCCCTGCACGAGGAGAGGACCCGGAGACGAGGACGAGTCGGGGAAATGAGGATCCTGGATAACCGGTTTAAGCAGTGAGGTGTGGAACACCGGCGGAATTCTCATAGAGGAAGGGAGACGTAGGCGGTATGCCACCGGGTTGACTTTCCACAATGGAAAAGGGTCCGATGAACCTCAGTGCCAATTTGAGAGCAGGAACCTTGAGGCGAATATTCTTTGATGATAACCACACCTTGTCTCCTGGGCTGTATTCTTGAATCCTCCGTCGATGACTGTCTGCTTGTGTTTTCTGTCTGGAAGTTGCCCTCCTAAGATTCCCTTGAATTCTCTTCCAAGAGTTCTGTTACCAACGAATTCTGTTGTCTGCTTCCGGTACCCCAGATCTGGGTGTGGCGATGGGTAGAAGAGATGGGTGACTCCATAGTGGATTCACTGCGCAGATTATTGTGCACGAACTCATCGGCCCAGGGAAGAAGGTCAGTCCAGTTATCCTGGGTGTCTGAGACAAAACAACGAATGTACTGCTCTAGTGACTGGTTGGTTCGCTCTGTCTGACCGTTGGTTTGAGGGTGGTAACCCGAGGAAAAATGCAGTGAGATACCTAATTGCTGAGAGAAAGAGCGCCAGAACTTAGAGATGAATTGTGACCCTCGATCAGAATCTATGACATGTGGAACCCCATGGAGATGGAAAATGTCATTAACAAAGACATCTGCTAGTTTGGGAGCGTTGATTAGACCCTTCAATGGAATAAAGTGGGTTTGCTTGGAGAAGCGGTCTACCACTACTAAGATGGTGTTCATCCCTTTAGAAACTGGTAATTCTACTATGAAGTCCATTGAAATGTGGGTCCATGGACGGCCCGGTATGGGTTGAGGTCAAAGAAGTCCTGGTGGTTTGTTCCGGGGAGTCTTATTACGAGCACATGTCGAGCACACAGCAACAAATTCTTTAATGTCCCTCTGCATGCCGAGCCACCAAAAGGTCTGCTCCAAAAAGTCGGTGGTTCTCCTAGTACCTGGATGTCCCAATGATTTGGAAGAATGACCCCATTCTAGTACCTTCCTCCGATAAAATCTACCCTCTGGAACTTCAAGACCTTCAGGGATGTGGGACAGGTCTTCTACAATATTTTCCAAGGCATCAAAAGTGTAAGCAGAAAGTATGCATTTAGAGGGGAGTAGAGTTTCCTGTCCGTCCTCGGTCTTGTCATCCACCAGAAATTGATGGGAGAGAGCATCGGCCTTCACATTCTTCGAGCCCGGTAAGAAAGAAATAATAAAATTGAAGAGGGAAAAGAAAAGAGACCATCGAGTCTGTCGAGTGCCTTCGATGTAGAGCAAGTTTTTGAGGTCGGCCAGGATGGTAATAGGATTCTCCGTGCCTTCTAGAAGATGTCTCCATTCTTCTAGGGCCAACTTGATGGCTAGAAGTTCCCGGTTACCTACGTCATAATTTTGCTCGCTTGGAGAAATGTTTTTTGAGAAAAAAGCACATTGATGGAGTCTGGCTTGGGGGTCCTTCTCTGTGACGGAATGGCTCCGGCCCCGACGTCGGATGCATCCACTTCTAAGGTGAACGGCAGGTTGGGGTCTGGATGTATGAAGATGGGTGCCGAAACAAAGGCGGTTTTCAGATGATCGAAGGCTTGGGTAGCCACCGGCGACCATAAAGAAGGATCTGCACCTTTTATGTTAGAGCCGTAATGGGGACTACCGCAGAAGTGAAATTCTGAATGAACCTGCTGTAGTAATTTGCAAAGCCCAGGAAGCGTTGTACGGCCTTTAGAGTTGTGGGACGAGGCCAATCCAGGACCGCTTTCACCTTAGCTGGATCCATGGTGAGGCCAGTGTCAGAGATGATGTATCCCAAAAAGGCCGTTGTGGTTTGATGGAACTGACACTTTTCCAGTTTGGTAAACAAATGGTTTTCACGTAGGCGTAGAAGTACCTATTTGACATGACCCACATGTTCTTGTAAAGACTTGGAAAAAATCATTATGTCATCCAAATAGACAATAAAATACTGGTTGAGCAGATCTCTGAAGATCTTGTTAACGAAGTCCTGGAAGACAGCAGGGGCATTGCAGAGACCGAAAGGCATGATGAGGTACTCATAATGGCCGTCTCGTATATTGAAGGCGGTCTTCCACTCGTCGCCTTGGCAAATTCTTATCAAATTGTAGGCACCACGCAGGTCCAATTTGGTGAAGATGGTGGTCCCTTGGAGGCGGTCGAAGAGTTCCGAAATCAATGGTAGAGAATAACGATTCTTGATGGTGATCTTGTTAAGACCTCTATAGTCTGGAACAGTACTCGCTGGAGCAGGAATTGATCCTGGTTCCTCCTCCGCACCATCGGTTGCTCGAATGGTGATGTCATCACTTGGCGGCATCGTATGGTCCTGGTACAGCTCCAGGTCCCACACCGGAAGTGCGTCGACATCCGTTCTTTGTACGGGCGTGACCCCGCTGTCGTCATCATCTGTATCCGCATGGGTTGCGGTACCAGAAGGTTAATTCTGCACCAGATACTGCCATGGACACCGTAGCTGCACTGAGTAGGCCACTGGGACCTCCACTAACAGGATGCTCTTCCGCCTTTCAGGTCTCACAGTTGCCGTCATTACTATCGGGCACCGCCGTCTTTCGAGTCCGATTCGACTTTAACCGATTCGTCGGTTACCTCAGCCTGGTCGCTGGGCGTCGGCCGGAACACTACGGAAGACCTCCGACTACTGTTACAGGACGAAGGTAGGGACACATCTGCAAGGGGAAAGGCACCGGATCATTTTTGAGTTGACCGAAGCAATCAACAGGGCCTTTTCCAGCTCCTGCGCCTCTGGCAACAGCGGTGCCTCATCACCCCAGGCAGTCACCTTACCCGGTTGCTCTTGAACTGGTTCCGTCTCTCTGACCATCTCTGGTTCCTCTACGAATACCTGGTCTTGAACCTCTGTGAAGCTTTCGGATATCATCGGGGTATTCAGACCCCCTCGAGCGTCCTTGTGAGCGCACGGGCCCTCAGCAACCGCCATCATTGAGGTAGATATGCTAGCAGCAGTATCGACCACCCAAGTCTTGGGATCGGTTGCATCTTTTTCTGCGAAGGCCGTAGGCCGCAGCAGCGTGGGCTTGATAAAGCGTGCTCCACATCGGAAACACACTTAGCTCCCCACACCAGCTCGCCACCGGGGAAATCGCACCTAGGACATAGGCACCGGATGTACCGCTTTCCGTCCACCTTCAATACCAGAAGGCCTCCTGGTAAACGGTAGTGAATAAAGTCCATAGCGTTAGACATAGCTAGATCTCTGGATAAGCACAAGCACTGGAGTATTGGTAAGATAGCTCTTCTCTCTTGCTTGGCTCCGAAGAACTGATTGTGCAGTTGGCCACATCCAGCTCCTCCCTTGTCTCCAGCCATTGATAGACATTGGTGGTCACAGTGCCCCCTCCCTCTGGTGGAGATCAGAGGTGGGGCACACTGGAACAGGGCGTGACTCTGACTCTTGGCTGAGCCAGTCACATTGCTTGGGTGGGGTCCTGGCTTTCACGCCAGACTCGTGCAGAACTTTGCAAGAATTTCTCGTACAACCCTTTTGTAGGCAACACGTGCACTCTCCAGCCCTGGCTGGAGATGCCATCTTGTATGGCGAACTTCACTTGATAGCTTCTCGAACTGGAGAACCAACATTTTAAGTTCCTTATTGTACAAGACCACGTGTCCCACAGGATTCCGCTGGGAATCCATCTTCTGGACGTCCTCACTGCACATGGTCTACCGAGGGTAGTTTATACCCCAGGCTAGCAAAGCTCTTTCCAATACGCTGCACACGATCACAGTCCATTACAAGTACTCTGTGGTTCCAAAGCCTGGATACGGCTAGAAGTACTATGGGCGTTCATCCAGCAGAGGGGTCTCGGCACCTTGTATGTCAGGCATACCTCCTAAGACACTCCCTAGGAGTACCTTACGCCACCCTGCTTGGCTGCCAGCATTGCAGACCTCTTTAGAGGCCCCTGGGACAAAGTTAACCAGAGCACCCCTTTTAGGAATCCTGACTACCCGCCTCAGGGCAACTCAGAACAGCAATAGCCCTTGTGTCTTCAGACCATTCACCCGATAGAGCAGTCTATGGCATAGTTCTGTGATTGGGGAAAGAAGTTCCCCTGAACACTACACCTAGCCTCCCTCCTTCAGTTTCAGCACTTGCTCTGGAAGCGTACCTTATTACTTCCAGCCTTGCATCGCTGAAAACCTGTCCTGTTGAGCAGTATATCAGCAGCGCCTCCAAATGTTAAGGTGTTTCCCCCACCCGATGGGAGATTTGGCCATTACTAAACATGTGGTGCATGATACCTGCTGGTAACAGGAGGGCTGAGCTGTCCGCCAATGGTAGTGGGACACAGGATCAGGTTTCTGGGGTACATTACCCACATGGTTCTCTAGCAGTGCAGCGCTGCCATCTGCCGCAGGCTCCAAGATGAATGGAGGTGATCTCCTACAGTAGAAATACTCCCTCTCATCCAAGTAAAATCACACCCAGGTATGAGGTATATGCAAACAGGAACAGTCTTTATTGCTACCACCACAACACAGCAGTGGTCTGCTCAATCACAGCTTCTCAGGATCAGCTATCCACTGGATGATGGTCATGCTCAGACCTATGGTCACCGCCTCCCACTGTCACTCAAATGTAACACCATGAAGTGGGGAAAATCCATCTTAACTGCTGGCAAGGCCTGTTCTTAACAGGGCTTACTGCCAGTACAAGGGCAGGCTATCTGCCACAGGTGGCATGGCTACATATGTATACCGTGAATAAACATGCACACAACAGTATAAACAATAACTCTTTACTAGCAGGGTCCCACAAGATACACATCCACAAAACAGCACAGCAACAGAATAGCACAGGCAATGAGAATAACACAACCCCTTCTTCCGATCTCAAGGAGCAACATATCCGTAATGGTCCTGGTTGCACTCTATCCCTTGGGCACCTAAGAAAGCAAGGTGTCCCCCAAAGTAATCCCAAATGTATTTGTGAGAGCAGCGCTACCCTCCCTTGTGTATTGGTGGTGCACGGGGGTACCTTCCTGGTTACACTTGTACAACCAGGGAATCCCTCTCAGGAGAGGAGCCAGATCCATGATCCCACTATGCAGGGCCACCCAAACAATATCCCTTCTCTCCTTACTTTCGGCAGCCACGTGGTCGGCCCTCCAGGCCTGGGGAATCCTCCCCTGCAATCCGTCCCGCTCCGCCGGCGATCGGGCAAACTGATAAGTCCCTGACTTATGGCTCCTTGAGAAAGCGCTACGACCGTGTGAAATGCGTGAGAGAACCCCCCTTTTTGTTTTGTGTCCCCTTTATGTTTTTTATGTAGATTCATTAAATAATTTTTAATCTGTCCCTACCAGGTGAGTTGTGAGTGCTTTTTTGGCTTCTCTGGCTCTCCGCCAATACTCTTCGGTGTTCCTGGCTTCATCCCTGATTGAACAGACCCGCAGCGGAAGTGCAGGGTTAGATGATAGCAGATCCTGTCGCAGATGGCTCTGGAGGATGGCGCTGGATGTTATGCATTGCGTGCACCACGCTGGGACCGGAAGAAAACGGGAACAGGCTGTGAGATAGAGCGGGACCACAGAGGTATTTTCTACTTTTATATTTCCTCTCTTCTGGTTATTCCTGCCAACAGTCAGCATTGAGCCTGCCAGCTCTACTTCCCTGTACTAAGGTCCACCATCCCCTATATGGAGCAACTGTAACCACATCACGCTGCTAACACTATATTATACCTGCACCCTAACGCTGCTCCTTTCATGCCATTTCATTCTGGGATATACATTATTTGAACATGTTTTTGTTCATTAATACAACTAGCTGTCTTGGGAGCTATGAATGGTTTGTCTGTTAAACATTCCTCCAGGACTAATCAGAGCTCAGTGAAAAAGCATCATGTGAGACACAGGAAGGAGATTTTCCTCAGCACACTAGGGTGCTGACATGAGGAGCGGGCTCTTGAATGCACATGGGGACTGTGTGTTGACAGCAAGAAACAAGGGGACCAGACCTCTTTTCCTGGACACAGAGGACCCAGGAACCTACCAGAGGTTGGACCCTCAAGCACACCAAGACAACTAGACACCACTGACCTGAAGGGCCATCTGCTTTAAGGTACCGCTCAGACTTTGGGGTGAAAAGTGGGTAAGGGGCTTTTCCCGCCCCCAGCCTTGCAGAGTGGGACTGGGGGAAGTAGGTTAGCCCTTACAAAAGGGATAGGTGTTTGTTGTATTTGTATATTTGTGTTTACAGTGCTGTCTAAAGGGACAGGCTCGATAAAGCCATATGTTAATTTCACCCTAAACGGTCTCCATTTGCATACCTCTGCACACATCTCTCACATATGGTGTTAGAAGTGGGATGAGAGGTAGCCCTTGAATTTCAAAGGGGCCCCAGAGACTGCCTATGAAATTTTTCTTTCGTGATTTCACCAGCTTTAAGTTCCTGTAACTGTCTGAGCAGCAAAACAAAGAATCATGTGCAGAAGTGACCAGAATTAAAGAGCTACACATCCAGACAGGAAATCTACACTGCACTGGAGAAAGCCACAATGCCACAATTGGATTGGGGGGACTGCGACAGACGGTGACCCACACAAGGTACTGATGCTGTAATCAGAGTCTACCCCACCACTTGTGTGAAGAAGGAAAAAAACCTGGGATTTTAAAATGGCCACCAAGCTGAAGTTAAGTGCACAGAGAAAAGAAAATGTGAGCGCAAATTACACTACTCAAAAAATGTGATTAACAAAATGTATACTGTCCTTTAGAAACTGCAGCTCCCAGAACAGGACTCAATCTCAGTCCAAACAATGAATGGTGGAAACAGCAATGGCGCAAATTTCATCAGGACATAACAAGAAATATAAAACACACAAATATAGTGCAAATTGCTTTAATTCATATAAAACACAAGGTAATGCACTTACATAAGTGTCTTATTGATTATCCCCTGAGGAAGATGAGCAGTCGAAACGCATAGGGCGGAGTTGTGCAGTACAAAGACTTTGGGGAGGCATTCATTCAGTGCTGGTGGACTTCATTACCCAGCCCAGTGACTGCCTATCGGCCGTGCAGCAGGATCTGAAGCTGTTTTTATGGGAGTGTCGTCTGCCTAGCTCCTGTGTTGTGACCCAGGGTGGTCTGAATGCCGGCCACAAAGACACTTATGTAAGTACATTACTTTGTGTTTTATATGAATTAAAGCAATTTTACACTATATTTGCTTTCTCCTCCTGTATGTGGGTTTCCCCTCCCTCCATCTGTGATGGTGTGGAGCACTTACCTGGATGCATTCAGAGTTGGTCACTCTATATAACCAAACTGCCTGTCTATCACGTGGAACACGTGAGCCTAATATTCAAAGAATTACCATCATTGTTTTATATTAATATACAGTGTTCCGCTATATTTGTGTGTTTTATATTTCTTCTTATGTCCTGATGAAATTTGCGCCCTTGCTGTTTCCACCATGAAGTTAAGTACAGACTGCAAAAACGGGAAGAAAATGTGTTAACACAACAGTTAGACCTCACCGCTCACCTTTTCAAATATCTAATAATAAAGACTGGTGCATACAGGAAAAACACATAGCATAATTTCAACCTGAAAAGGATGATAAAGAGGTCAACCCAAGATCCCTGTTTACTGCACTCTGTCTAATCTTGTATAGTAATGTATGACTGAATAGTTCATTGTATGTACGTAATATATAGTTACATAGCAGATGAGGTTGAAAAAAGACATACGTCCATCAAGTTCAACCTATGCTAAATTTAGACAACAGATACTTTATCCGATATATATATTTACTTATTGATCCAGAGGAAGGCAAACAAAAAACCCCAGATGTTAAAGAGAGTTGCTTAATTTTATTATTAATTGCAATGTACTAATCCTAAAGTAAAATATTGCCGACAACTACTTACAATAGATAATTGATCATTAAAATATACTTCTGCCCACATATTTTAAACACATTTGCATCTTTCTTTTACATTTGCTCTTTTCCACAGAATTATTTCCAATTAAGCACAAACAATAGGCCGTATACCAATAACAGCAGCCAGTGCATTTAAGAAACATAGTGTAAAGAGGAGAAATAAAAAAGGTAAAAGTACATAAATGCAGAAGTGCTTTCCCTCATATCCTCATGCTGTCCATTTCTCCCTTGTTCTGCCTCCGCTCAGAGCAAAGTAGAAGGTCAATCCCCGTATATGCAGTCTGGGAATCTAAGCTATCATGATTCTAATTTTTCTTTGCCCCATTCATTGGAAGGCGTTATTAGACTGCAGGCAAAGCAACATTATGAGCATGATGAATTGCTTTTAGTAGCCTAGAAAATTAAGGGCAATGCAATTGGATGGACTGAAAATGCCTAATCAAAAAAAAAAACATCCACTCTTCCACCCCAGGCAACTTAAGCAATCATAATATATGGGCTTTTCCTGAAACTGACCCAAAGGCATTTCCTTTAAAAAATAAAAAAAAATAAACTCTTCAGGACAGATGTGACTGTCACACGTAGTATATTTTATTTACCATGCAAGTACAGGAATGGTTTTTAATTTAGATTGCAGTCTGATAATGCTGACTAATTATACTGTATGGCTTAATTAAACTATGGCTTGAAATGGTTCATGCAATGAGTCAGTAAATGGATGGTAGGAAAAGAGTGCACTGCCCATGTGTGAGATATATCTAAGCCTCTTTAATGGAAGTCAGTCTACCAATATTTTGAACTAAAATCCCAGGGGTGTGTCAGTGACAACCGTGTCAGCAAATCTAAATTGTCTCACAAGAAAGCAGAGGACCAACTTTGCTATTTTCCACCAGCTGGGTTCATTATAGTCAGTGTTCGACAAACCTATACATTTGCTCGCCCCGGGCGAGTGGATTTAACCCCCGGGCGAGTAAATATTGGCCCAAGCAGCACACGTTTGGTACTAGGTGGCGAGTAGATTTTTTTGTGTGGCGAGTAGATTTTTTGGTGATTTGTCAACCACTGATTATAATGACAAGGAAGCTTTCAGTTACCAGCATGTTACGGAGTCTACATTACATGGGACTGGTCAGAGTATCATCAACATAGCCGCTGAAACTTAACTGGGAAGGGGATCTCATCAATATAATCAGACGTCATCAATTTCTAGGCTATGAACCCAAAAGTGACAACAGACACTGATGTTTGCTTGGAAATGTGAGGAAGACACAGATACATATTAGTAGGCAAAAAACGCACTATGAAGTACTGGAGTCTTATTAAATTTGCTTTGACTTTCTTCTGTGCCGTGCGGCTCCTGACGAAGCATAAGCGAAACGCATTGAGCCGTGATTCGCTGAGAAGATTTGGAGAGAGTACTGTGACATCTGATGCCTTACCTGTGAGCTGCGTTTATCGAGCCGAGCGAGAGACAGCATCGCACAGCTGACATTCTTTGGCCGCGCTTATAGTCCTTGCGACGGTGATGCTGATGTCACGCTGCTGTCGCTGAAAAAATCAAATTGACTTAACTTCCAGTGATCGCGACCAAGCCGTCACTCCGTTGCTGGGGCTATAAGCGCGGCCTCTCCAGGGAAGCGGTGGGAGTCCTATTCTACTCCACACTGGCTTTCCCCTTTTTTAATTCTAAGTGTTGTTGTCGCACTTCATTGATATTATAAAATGTTTTTTTAACTACTGTTCCTGTGTCCTATCTAACTCGTTGGGAGAGACAGAGGGTTCTGATTCGGTTTAGAAGAAGTCTGAGGGAATCCACTTGCCATCATAAAGATCCTGAGTGATTTACACCTGTGCCTGTTTTAATCTGACACCGTGTAAGTTTTGGCACCACAAGATCTCCTATCATCACCTATTTTGTTTGATTGCAGTGTTGCACTATGTATTTCCTTTCTTTTACATATCCATTGAATCTACGCTCCCCACTGCCAGGAAGATTCCCTGTACAAGCATCACAAGGACGTTCTTTTTGGGTTTTGAGCAGCGTATTTATGGGGGATGTATACCTGTATTCACTTTTTCATTCACTAGTCGCTCATAATTTAGGACTACAATTTGTCACTTTGTATTATCCCTGTGTTGATGTCACTTTCGTTATAGAGAGCGCCCAGTTAGTTCACTTACATGACCTAACTAACGTAATGTTAAACCCCTGTGTTAACTATAACAGAGCTCTGTAGATAGTCATTGTAAGAAGAAACAACTCTTTTGCTTATCATTAGCATAAACGTCCATTATAGTAATGCAAGGGCTCATTGCGGCTGAAACTAGCACTTAACGCAGTGGTACTGAGCTTTGAAGATACCTGTTAGCACTTCATGAGACATTAACTTAAGTTTTAAAGTCTCGTTATGTCATTAACAGAGCTTTGTGGATCTGGGGCTTTCATTTTTATCAATTAAATGTGACTTACAAGACCTTTTAATAATACCAATAAACAACATGTTTTGAACTACAATTTATAAAAAATATATAGTTTATATTCTTTATTAGAAATATATTGGCATCAAGGTTTTTAAGATCTATATTGGCTAAACCCACGTTAATTCAAGGTACTGTACTTCGGTTCAGAAAGGCTATTACCCCTGTGACCGTTGTAAAGCCTGTAATAAAATTAATATTGTAACAAAAATATATTTTCATCTTCTGTTACTAAGAAAGAATATCAAATAAACTGTTTAATTAATTGTAGTTCGAAATATGTTATTTATATGTTATCTTGTCCTTGCAATATATAGGAAAGGCAAAAAGATGCTTTAAGGTTTGTATGCTTGAACATATTGGTA